>NW_020825688.1:0-52703 GCF_003286085.1 Drosophila persimilis
AAAATATACCACGCCAATTAGGAAAATACCGCGCCGATAACACACACAAAAAAGCCATTTCAAATTTAAATTACATTTATCAATGCCCAGTGTGTTATCGGTCGCCAACTTCGGCAATTATGCCCAGCCAATTCCACTCCCACCCCCCCCCTCCCACTTCAAATGCCACTAAATGCCAAATGAGGCTGAGCAGGAACAAAATTTACACTGCCAGCCATCGCCACTCTGCCACACGCCCCAACAAAGCCATTACAACCGCCCACAAGATGCTATGCGGTCGTCTCTTCGGAGCTACACGCGCCCGGATCGTAAGATCCGGAAGTATAAAAGTGTAAAGGCATTTTTCCCCTTCCCTTCCCATCCCATCCTTGACAACAGAGCAGCCAATTCACACAGCACAAAGAAACATTAGACACGGGCCATTGCCCAATAACAACACACACACAGCCACTAAATCAGGCCAGCCATAAAATTTGCATTGCCTACTTGTCGGTGCTGCTGCCCTCGGACCATTTTCATCTCACTCAATATTGGGGTGAGTGAAAGTGGAACCGGGGGTGAGAGCACCGGTAAATGACGATCGGCGATTGGGTCTCTCGAGTGTGGAGAGCATGGGAGTTGGCGGACATATGAGTGTTCCACCATGAACCTCGTCCGTGACTCTCATCTCGTCCGCCCGCTCGAGAGGTCGCGATCGTCGGACGTATAATAATTGAATTATTCGCCGCCTCCATTAAAATAGAGACTCTCATCTCGTCCGCCCGCTCGAGAGGTCGCGATCGTCGGACGTGCCATCATTGTTTTTCGTGTCGTTTTTGCCGTGTCGCCATCTCATCTCCGTTGCCTTTCTGTGTTGCCCTGTTTTCTTTTTGTGCTGTCTGTCGTGTGCCGTGCCGTGCTGTGCCGTGCCCCCCGCTGACATGACAAAAAGTCCCTTCCCCACCACCACTACCGCCAATACTACCGATAAACTTTCTTCTCCCCAATAAATGTGAATAAATGTGATTAATTTTAAACGCCAATAAAAACACAAACCTAACTAGATACACAAACTAACTAGATACACAAACTAACTAGAGAAAACTGTGTAAAGAGACAGAAAGTGCCAATAAATACATTAAATACAAACACACACACAAGTGACTTTTTAATAAGGAAAGCAACAAACAGACAGCAAATCGCCAACACAGAAACCAACAACAACCATGACGAGAGGAATGGCCAGACGAGGGTCCAACAGACGCCACAGCGACGGCGGCAGAGCGGCCCGCAGAGGCGCACTAGCAGCAGCAGCAGCAGCCAACAACACCAACACCAACACCGCCAATAGCAGCAGCAGCAGCAGAGCCCTCGGCGCAGGCATCAATACCAACACAAACGCCCCAGCCAATGCAGAGCGAAGTCGCCACAGTCACCCAGAGAGTGAGTACCCAGCCATTGCCACGGCCGACATATCCACGGCCACAGCCACTCCCCCCTCGAGCCCCATAAAATCAGCAACAACAGCAGCGCCAATACAAACTGCAAGTCCCGCAACCCCGCCAAAACCCAAAAACCCGCCAAACCAAAAGGGAAAGGCCGATAGGACGCCGCTCTCGCTGCCGCTTTTCCCGCCTCTCACGCTCTCGAACATTGAAAACCGTTCGAGAGCAACGGGAGAGGGAGAAGTCGGAGGAGAGCCGGCAAGCCGACGCGCAGGAGCGGAGCGCCAAAACGGCCAACGGGCAGCAACACACACATACACGACCGGATCGAACCCGTTGCGAATCGAACTTGGTTCGAGTTCGAGCAACGGGTCGATCCAAGCCATAGCCCAGTCAGCACCTATACAAACAGCAACAACTACACAACCACAACCACAGCCAATCCCACCAACACCGAAACGACGCCGCGCCCTCATCGACAGTGAGAGCGACGATGAGGTTGAGGCTGAGACGAAGCAGGCCAGACGACGGGGCCGCCATCACCATCATCACCAGCAGCGACCGCCAATCAAGAGGCCTATTAAAAAGAGGCAAACCATGGAGGACCTGGAGGCCATTGTCCAGGAGCAGCTGAGGCAGCACGAGCTGCGGCAGCAACAGCAAAAGCAGCAAAAACGGACAACAAAAACCGCCAACACCAACACAGTTGCCGCTCCTGCCTCTCTGCCGCAATCTGCACAGCCAACACAAGCCCATGCCCCTGCCTCTGCCTCTACCACTACTAATACAAATGCTGACAATACCAATACAAATAATGACGCCAACGCAATGACAAATACAATCACCAACACCGTCACCGCCACTAACACCAGCACCAACGCCACAACCAACACCAACACAACTACTGCCACTCCCAATACAAACACCCTTGCCATTGCCAATGACATCCGGCACGGCGAGTTCGGGCATCAGCCTGTGGAGGACAGAGGATTGAGGATCCTCATCCGAGGTCTTCCTCATTCCACGCCCTCTGACTGGTTCCGGGACTGCATGCAGGCCGAGGGGTACACGGTCCGGTATGCTCGGGCGATCACCGATCGGTTCGATCGCAGCCGCCAATACAACCTCTTTGAGGCTGAGATCGCCCCCAAACCGGACCGTGGCCAATACGATGTGTTGAAGCTGCGACGCCTGGGTGGGAGGCCCGTCACGGTTGAGAGACTTGGAGTCTCCCGTGACCCTGCCCAGTGCCATCGATGTCAGGTGTTTGGCCACACCCGCGCATATTGTAGACGAGCTGCTGTCTGCATGAAATGCGCGGGCGGGCACCTGACGACGGAGTGCAGCAAGCCAAGGGCCGTCAATCCCAAATGCGCCAACTGCCAGGGCGCCCACATCAGCGCCTACAAGGGCTGCAGCGCCTACAAGGCAGCCAGGCAGCGGCTCCTGGCCCACAGGGTCGCCAGGGAGGAGGAGAATCGACGGCAGCAGCAGCAGCCTCAGCCACTACGGCAGCAGCCACAGCCAATTCAGCAGCCAATACAGCAGCAACAGCCAGCACATCGTCTCCAGCAGCCACCACAACGTCACCAGCAGCCACTACAGCGACAGTTGCAGCAGCAGCAGCCACCCACACAGCCACTCCACACACAGCCGCAGCAGCAACGTCAACGCGGTCTGGGTCGGCAGCATCGGCAGCAGCTACAGCATCCATACAACACCAGAGGGTCCAGCCGATGCAGCCGATCCCAAATCGTGCTCCGACGCCACGCCAACACCAGCAACAGCAGCGGCCAGCAGCTCAGTGCGATGGCAGCTGTGCCCATAACCTGAAAACATATGCGGGAAAAATTAGAGAGCTGGAAGAAAAACTGGCAGAAATCACAACGAAATTGACAAACCTGCTGCAGGCAAGGGACGAGAGCACGGGAGGAGTGCCGCCACTTCGGACAACAACAGCAGCAGCAGCATCCACACAGCCATCACCAAGACCAGCACCAAATACGCAAAATGACGCCGCAGCCATATCGGACTCCGAATCCGATATGGACTGCGCAGCAATTGACGATGATGACGACGACGAATGGACCGACCACGATCCATTCGACGCGCTGGATGGCCTGGGCGAAATATGGAGGGCACAAATCGCCAGCGCACGCGAAAGCATGCGATCAGGCGGCGCCTACTGATGTGCCCAATCGTCGTTCCCGAGACCGCCACTGCAACGAAGAAAAAGATGTCAATACAGACAACAACGAAAAAACGGCCAAAACACATGAAAATCACACTTACCTGCCAATCACCAGACAGCGCTGACCATCAAGAAGCTGCCTCGCCATCAACATTGACAAATTCCTGCCAATTGGGCGGAAAAAGAGGCCTCTTCTGATGACGCTGCCGCCTGACCATGGCCGTGACGTCACGCCACTCTCAACAAACAGCTGCCATTCCAACGACGACGCAGAGGCTGGCGCCTGTTGCCGCTCCACTGGGTCGCACCCGTCTCTCATGCCAATTATGTGAGGGCGGGATGGCCCGGTGTTGAGCCGCCGGACGCCAGCAAATCCTGCAAAAGAAGAAGGAGAATCAGGAAAAAAGGCTGCCAATTAAAACACAAATACTCGCCTGCAAACGTCTTCACGCCAACACCAACCAGACAAGGGTCGCCAGCAACAACATCCAAACGCCGACAACTACCTGCAAATAAACATAAATTTAAAAATCAAACGCCAAAAACAAAACACCACATCTGGATGGCCGGACCAGCAGCCATTCAAAAGGCCATTACAAACCGATGACGAACGTGGCCGAGGAGGCCAGGCCAATCCACCTGACAGCGCATCCTGGTGGCCGGACCAGCAGCCACTCGGATGCGGCCAACAATTGGAATCGACAACGCATCCTGGTGGCCGGACCAGCAGCCACTTGGATGCGGCCAATAACATGATTCGTTGGCATCACATATCGATGCCAATCGCCAACACACTGGACAATGCATCTCGGGTGGCCGGACCAGTGCCACTCGACTGGATGCGCCATCTCCACCTGACAGATGCAACGTGGGCGGCCGGACTAGAGCCGCTCGCCATCTCCAACTTATGCCCACGATGCACGCCAACACCAGCCAGCCAATAAACAACACACAGGGGGACAACAGAGCCGGCCGGTATACAGCGTAATGTTCGCATTGCGTTTGTTATACCCGCCGGTGCTCCGTTGTTGTTTGTCCTCCTGTTAGAAATAAAATAAATTGTAATTAATATGTTTATATGTGTGTAAATGTATGTCAATTATCGTTTATTTACCTTGTCTGCATCAATGTTTTTGTTGTAGATGTCAATCCTGTTGTTTCTGTAGTTTTTGCATGTCCGTAGTTTGTCCATAGTTTTAGTTACTTGCCTGTGATATTAGAAATAAGTTTTTGTAAATTAGTGTAGTTTTCTGTAGTTAATTGTATATTATTAGTAGTTTTCTGATTAGTTTTATTACCTTTTTCCTCTTCTTCCCCATCTATCTGCCATTCCCATATTCCCCTTGACATGTGGTATCACCAAAAATCGCACGCAAATACTGCCCAGCCAATCCCACAACCACCCCCCCCCCCCCCCCCCCCCCCCCCTACCCACTTCAAATGCCACTAAATGCCAAATGAGGCTGAGCAGGATTACAATTTACACTGCCACCCTTCGCCACTCTGCCACACGCCCCAACAAAGCCATTACAACCGCCCACAAGATGCTATGCGGTCGTCTCTTCGGAGCTACACGCGCCCGGATCGCAAGAGCCGGAAGTATAAAGTATCCGGGCGGTTATACGGGAGCAGGCATTTTTCCCCTTCCCATCCCATCCCATCCTTGACAACAGAGCAGCCAATTCACACAGCACAAAGAAAGCATAAGACATGAGCCATTTGCCAACAACAAACACACAGCCACTAATGCAAACAACCATTGCAAAATTTCATTGCCTACTTGTCGGTGCGGCTGCCCTCGGACCATTTTCATCTCACTCAATATTGGGGTGTGTGAAAGTAGAACCGGGGGTGAGAGCACCGGTAAATGACGACCGGCGATCGGGTCTCTCGAGTGTGGAGAGCATGGGAGTTGGCGGACATATGAGTGTTCCACCATGAACCTCGTCCAGGCCACTCTCATCTCATCCGCCCGCTCGAGAGGTCGCGATCGTCGGACGTATAATAATTGAATTATTCGCCGCCTCCATTAAAATAGAGACTCTCATCTCGTCCGCCCGCTCGAGAGGTCGCGATCGTCGGACGTGCCATCATTGCTTTTCGTGTCGTTTTTGCCGTGTCGCCATCTTATCTCCGTTGCCTTTCTGTGTTGCCCTGTTTTCTTTTTGTGCTGTCTGTCGTGTGCCGTGCCGTGCTGTGCCGTGCCCCCCGCTGACATGACAAAAAGTCCCTTCCCCATTACCACTACCGCCAATACTACCGACAAACTTTCTTCTCCCCAATAAATGTGAATAAATGTGATTAATTTTAAACGCCAATAAAAACACAAACCTAACTAGATACACAAACTAACTAGATACACAAACTAACTAGAGAAAACTGTGTAAAGAGACAGAAAGTGCCAATAAATACATTAAATACAAACACACACACAAGTGACTTTTTAATAAGGAAAGCAACAAACAGACAGCAAATCGCCAACACAGAAACCAACAACAACCATGACGAGAGGAATGGCCAGACGAGGGTCCAACAGACGCCACAGCGACGGCGGCAGAGCGGCCCGCAGAGGCGCACTAGCAGCAGCAGCAGCAGCCAACAACACCAACACCAACACCGCCAATAGCAGCAGCAGCAGCAGAGCCCTCGGCGCAGGCATCAATACCAACACAAACGCCCCAGCCAATGCAGAGCGAAGTCGCCACAGTCACCCAGAGAGTGAGTACCCAGCCATTGCCACGGCCGACATATCCACGGCCACAGCCACTCCCCCCTCGAGCCCCATAAAATCAGCAACAACAGCAGCGCCAATACAAACTGCAAGTCCCGCAACCCCGCCAAAACCCAAAAACCCGCCAAACCAAAAGGGAAAGGCCGATAGGACGCCGCTCTCGCTGCCGCTTTTCCCGCCTCTCACGCTCTCGAACATTGAAAACCGTTCGAGAGCAACGGGAGAGGGAGAAGTCGGAGGAGAGCCGGCAAGCCGACGCGCAGGAGCGGAGCGCCAAAACGGCCAACGGGCAGCAACACACACATACACGACCGGATCGAACCCGTTGCGAATCGAACTTGGTTCGAGTTCGAGCAACGGGTCGATCCAAGCCATAGCCCAGTCAGCACCTATACAAACAGCAACAACTACACAACCACAACCACAGCCAATCCCACCAACACCGAAACGACGCCGCGCCCTCATCGACAGTGAGAGCGACGATGAGGTTGAGGCTGAGACGAAGCAGGCCAGACGACGGGGCCGCCATCACCATCATCACCAGCAGCGACCGCCAATCAAGAGGCCTATTAAAAAGAGGCAAACCATGGAGGAGCTGGAGGCCATTGTCCAGGAGCAGCTGAGGCAGCACGAGCTGCGGCAGCAACAGCAAAAGCAGCAAAAACGGACAACAAAAACCGCCAACACCAACACAGTTGCCGCTCCTGCCTCTCTGCCGCAATCTGCACAGCCAACACAAGCCCATGCCCCTGCCTCTGCCTCTACCACTACTAATACAAATGCTGACAATACCAATACAAATAATGACGCCAACGCAATGACAAATACAATCACCAACATCGTCACCGCCACTAACACCAGCACCAACGCCACAACCAACACCAACACAACTACTGCCACTCCCAATACAAACACCCTTGCCATTGCCAATGACATCCGGCACGGCGAGTTCGGGCATCAGCCTGTGGAGGACAGAGGATTGAGGATCCTCATCCGAGGTCTTCCTCATTCCACGCCCTCTGACTGGTTCCGGGACTGCATGCAGGCCGAGGGGTACACGGTCCGGTATGCTCGGGCGATCACCGATCGGTTCGATCGCAGCCGCCAATACAACCTCTTTGAGGCTGAGATCGCCCCCAAACCGGACCGTGGCCAATACGATGTGTTGAAGCTGCGACGCCTGGGTGGGAGGCCCGTCACGGTTGAGAGACTTGGAGTCTCCCGTGACCCTGCCCAGTGCCATCGATGTCAGGTGTTTGGCCACACCCGCGCATATTGTAGACGAGCTGCTGTCTGCATGAAATGCGCGGGCGGGCACCTGACGACGGAGTGCAGCAAGCCAAGGGCCGTCAATCCCAAATGCGCCAACTGCCAGGGCGCCCACATCAGCGCCTACAAGGGCTGCAGCGCCTACAAGGCAGCCAGGCAGCGGCTCCTGGCCCACAGGGTCGCCAGGGAGGAGGAGCATCGACGGCAGCAGCAGCAGCCTCAGCCACTACGGCAGCAGCCACAGCCAATTCAGCAGCCAATACAGCAGCAACAGCCAGCACATCGTCTCCAGCAGCCACCACAACGTCACCAGCAGCCACTACAGCGACAGTTGCAGCAGCAGCAGCCACCCACACAGCCACTCCACACACAGCCGCAGCAGCAACGTCAACGCGGTCTGGGTCGGCAGCATTGGCAGCAGCTACAGCATCGCGACCAACATCCCCAGCCACTGGCCGAGGGGCGCCAACACCAGAGGGTCCAGCCGATGCAGCCGATCCCAAATCGTGCTCCGACGCCACGCCAACACCAGCAACAGCAGCGGCCAGCAGCTCAGTGCGATGGCAGCTGTGCCCATAACCTGAAAACATATGCGGGAAAAATTAGAGAGCTGGAAGAAAAACTGGCAGAAATCACAACGAAATTGACAAACCTGCTGCAGGCAAGGGACGAGAGCACGGGAGGAGTGCCGCCACTTCGGACAACAACAGCAGCAGCAGCATCCACACAGCCATCACCAAGACCAGCACCAAATACGCAAAATGACGCCGCAGCCATATCGGACTCCGAATCCGATATGGACTGCGCAGCAATTGACGATGATGACGATGGCCTGGATGGCCTGGGCGAAATATGGAGGGCACAAATCGCCAGCGCACGCGAAAGCATGCGATCAGGCGGCGCCTACTGATGTGCCCAATCGTCGTTCCCGAGACAGCCACTGCAACGAAGAAAAAGATGTCAATACAGACAACAACGAAAAACGGCCAAAACACATGAAAATCACACTTACCTGCCAATCACCAGACAGAGCTGACCATCAAGAAGCTGCCTCGCCATCAACATTGACAAATTCCTGCCAATTGGGCGGAAAAAGAGGCCTCTTCTGATGACGCTGCCGCCTGACCATGGCCGTGACGTCACGCCACTCTCAACAAACAGCTGCCATTCCAACGACGACGCAGAGGCTGGCGCCTGTTGCCGCTCCACTGGGTCGCACCCGTCTCTCATGCCAATTATGTGAGGGCGGGATGGCCCGGTGTTGAGCCGCCGGACGCCAGCAAATCCTGCAAAAGAAGAAGGAGAATCAGGAAAAAAGGCTGCCAATTAAAACACAAATACTCGCCTGCAAACGTCTTCACGCCAACACCAACCAGACAAGGGTCGCCAGCAACAACATCCAAACGCCGACAAGTACCTGCAAATAAACATAAATTTAAAAATCAAACGCCAAAAACAAAACACCACATCTGGATGGCCGGACCAGCAGCCATTCAAAAGGCCATTACAAACCGATGACGAACGTGGCCGAGGAGGCCAGGCCAATCCACCTGACAGCGCATCCTGGTGGCCGGACCAGCAGCCACTCGGATGCGGCCAACAATTGGAATCGACAACGCATCCTGGTGGCCGGACCAGCAGCCACTTGGATGCGGCCAATAACATGATTCGTTGGCATCACATATCGATGCCAATCGCCAACACACTGGACAATGCATCTCGGGTGGCCGGACCAGTGCCACTCGACTGGATGCGCCATCTCCACCTGACAGATGCAACGTGGGCGGCCGGACTAGAGCCGCTCGCCATCTCCAACTTATGCCCACGATGCACGCCAACACCAGCCAGCCAATAAACAACACACAGGGGGACAACAGAGCCGGCCGGTATACAGCGTAATGTTCGCATTGCGTTTGTTATACCCGCCGGTGCTCCGTTGTTGCTTGTCCTCCTGTTAGAAATAAAATAAATTGTAATTAATATGTTTATATGTGTGTAAATGTATGTCAATTATCGTTTATTTACCTTGTCTGCATCAATGTTTTTGTTGTAGATGTCAATCCTGTTGTTTCTGTAGTTTTTGCATGTCCGTAGTTTGTCCATAGTTTTAGTTACTTGCCTGTGATATTAGAAATAAGTTTTTGTAAATTAGTGTAGTTTTCTGTAGTTAATTGTATATTATTAGTAGTTTTCTGATTAGTTTTATTACCTTTTTCCTCTTCTTCCCCATCTATCTGCCATTCCCATATTCCCCTTGACATGTGGTATCACCAAAAATACCACGCAAATACTAGACAAAAAATGACCGATAACACACAAAAAGCCAATTCAAATTTAAAGTGCATTTCTCAATGCCCAGTGTGTTATCGGTCGCCAACTTCGGCAATTTATGCCCAGCCAATCCCACAACCACCCCCCCCCCCCCCCCCCCCTACCCACTTCAAATGCCACTAAATGCCAAATGAGGCTGAGCAGGATTACAATTTACACTGCCAACCTTCGCCACTCTGCCACACGCCCCAACAAAGCCATTACAACCGCCCACAAGATGCTATGCGGTCGTCTCTTCGGAGCTACCCGCGCCCGGATCGCAAGAGCCGGAAGTATAAAGTATCCGGGCGGTTATACGGGAGCAGGCATTTTTCCCCTTCCCATCCCATCCCATCCTTGACAACAGAGCAGCCAATTCACACAGCACAAAGAAAACATAAGACATGAGCCATTTGCCAACAACAAACACACAGCCACTAATGCAAACAGCCATTGCAAAATTTCATTGCCTACTTGTCGGTGCTGCTGCCCTCGGACCATTTTCATCTCACTCAATATTGGGGTGTGTGAAAGTGGAACCGGGGGTGAGAGCACCGGTAAATGACGACCGGCGATCGGGTCTCTCGAGTGTGGAGAGCATGGGAGTTGGCGGACATATGAGTGTTCCACCATGAACCTAAATATTTTAAACGCCAATAAAAACACAAACCTAACTAGAGATACACAAACTAACTAGAGTAAACTGTGTAAAGAGACAGAAAGTGCCAATAAATACATTAAACACAAACACACACATAAGAGACTTTTCAATAAAATAAAGAGCAACAAACAGACAGCAAATCGCCAACACACAAACCAACAACAACTATGACGAGAGGAATGGAGAGACGAGGGTCAAATAGACGCCACAGCGACGGCGGCAGAGCGGCCCGCAGAGGCGCTCTAGCAGCAACAGCAGCAGCCAACAACACCAACACAAACACCGCCAATAGCAGCAGCAGCAGCAGAGCCCTCGGCGCAGGCGCCAACACCAACACAAACGCCCCAGCCAATGCAGAGCGCCGACGACACAGCCTTCCATCGTGTGAGTATCCAGCCATTGCCATGGCCGACATATCCACGGCCACAGCCACTCCCCCCTCGAGCTCCATCCCGCAAGCGCTAACCAGGGGAAATGCTAAAAAGACGCCGCTCTCACGGCCACTTTTCCCGCCTCTTGCGAATACCCACACATTCTTATTGCCTCCTCCCCACCCTGCATACGAAACAAGTAAACCAACTGAGAGAGTCGAAAGGGGGAAACGACAAAGAGAGCGGACTAACAGTGAAGAGTCTGCAGATCAAGAGGCCTCGAAACATACCTGCCTTCGTGATTACACACACATACATACAGACGATACTGCAGCCCGAGCGGAACCTGGTTCGAGTTTGAGCTCGAACCCCCCTCTCATGACGAAGGCCCTGGCCACAAACACAAACGCAAACACACATGCAAACACAACCGCAAATAAAATGACAACGACATTGTGCAAAACGGCAATGAACACAATAGAACACAAGCCAGACAGTTAAGCAGGTACAACAACAGCAACGACCCCTGCAGCAACTACGCCAATACAACCGCCGGCCTCAGTCACCCCCCCCCCCCCACATGCCCCTCCCCGTGCCCCCTCCCTGCCTACAGCCAATGGTGCTGCCCCCCAGCGGAATGAGCACATACCTCCGGTAGTGCTACCAGCGATTCCAGCGATCATGCCGGTCCTGGAAAAGCTGCAAAGGGACCCTAGGGTGGGAAGGTTCAGTACCAGGGTAGTAGGCAGGGAGGGCCTGAAAATACAGGCACTGGATAGGGCCTCTCGGGATGCAATAGTGGAGATCCTGGGAGATGAGGAGGAGGGCCTCTATACTCACCAGAGTAAGGACGATAGAGGGCTCCGAATCGTCGTCCGGGGTCTCCACTGCACTACCCCGACGGCCTGGCCCAATAAAGCTCTGCTCGAGGCGGGATTCGCTGTGACCTTCAGCAGAGTCCTGCCCAGCAGATATGAGAAGCAGCCAAATTATAACCTGTTTGAGGTGGAGATTGCCCCTCAAGCAGGTCGAGGGGAGTTGGGGGTGCTGGCCCTAAAGCGGCTGGGCAGCCACCTGGTGACGGTGGAGAGGCTGGCCAAGACAAGGGACCCGGTCCAGTGCCACCGATGCCAGGCATTCGGCCACACCCGCGCCTACTGCAGACGAGCCTTTGTTTGCATGAGGTGCGCGGGTGGTCACCCTTCTACGGCATGCCCAAAACCAAGGAACACACCTGCAAGGTGTGCAAACTGCCAAGGCTCCCACATAAGTGCATACAAGGGCTGCCAAGCCTACAAGGTGGCAAGAGGTAGACTCCTAGAGCATCGAGCCGCAATGCAAGAGTCGAGGCAGACACGCCAGAAGCAGCAACAGACACAAAAGCAGCCAAGCCAATGGAGACAGCCACCCCAGCAACGACCAGTCACTCCGCAGCAGCAGCCACAACAACGACCGATACGGCAGCAGCAACAACAGCAGCAGAGGCCACAGAGGCACAACTATTGGGAGAAGCCCCAACGGCATCCCCAACAGCAGCGACAACAGCAATGGCAGCAGCAGCATCAGAGACAGGAACAGCAACAGCTTCAGCGTAGCCAAGAACAAAACAGGGAGCCCCAGATCCAGGGACAGCAGCAGCGACCGCCGCTGCCTCACTACCCGCCGCAAATGAGGCTGGATGCTAAAAAGTACCCAAATCCAGCGGAGGCGCATCTCATTCGCTTCCAGAAAAGGCTGGTACTGGAACGGACAAATGACAAACAGCAACAGCACCTGGGGCTGGACCAGCACCAACAACAGCAGCCACCACAGCAGCAACAACAACAAACTCCAGCAGCAGCTGTCGGGACCGGCACCATTGTCCACCTGGAAGGCATAGACAAGGTCAGGATAGAGAACTTGGAAAAGAAAATGAACGAAATCATGAAACTACTCACCACACTCATCCAACTGCAAGCTAACAATGGCAGAGGGACCGCAATAACAGACGCAAAAATGACGACACTGAAATAAATCAAAGTACAAAAAGTTTGTATTAAAGCAGCAAATGAGATGAAAAATGCATAGAAGAAGAAACTATATGAGATTCCCCTCCACCACATCAGACTCGAGCCAATCCCAATCCCAATACCCCCCCCCCCCCCCCCCACACTCAGTACAGACCCCAAGGCAGACAATCGCTAAACATAGCCTTCTGGAATGCCTGCGGCGTGGCCAACAAAAAGGAAGAGCTAGAAATATACATGAAAAGCGAAGACATAAGGGTCATGATGGTGGCTGAGGTGAAAGGCCACGACCTGCATATAGATGGGTACACAACATACCAAGCTAAAAACCCAGTCCAGCAGCGTAGAGGAGGTGTGGCCACGCTGGTGAGAGAGGGCACAAGCCATGCGGCCATGCAACTAATAGAAATGGAAGAACTACAATCTGCCCCCATTACCCTCCTAACGGATGACGGGGGTCAGAGTGGGGGCATTACCATAGCCCCCATCTACTCCCCCTCAATATACAAATGGACGACCGAACAATACATGCGACTCTTCAACCTTTTTGACAAGTCAGCAGCAGGAGCAGCGGACAAAAACCCAAAACACATAATGTTTGGCGATTGGAATGCCAAACACCAATGGTGGGGAAACCATCGCTCATGCCAAAGGGGAAGGAGCCTATATCAGGCCTTTCAATCAAAGAACCGGCATAATATACTGGCCACGGGCGGTGCCACTCACTACCCATTTGGTGGACGCAGGACTCCATCTGCAATAGATTTTGGCATAACGAGCGGCTTACAAAACGGGGAAGCCGTGATCTCAAAAACGACAGAGTTAACTTCTGACCATTTAGCAATTAAAATAGCATTAGCCACTAGACGCCATGAACATATAATAAACCCACCCATGCCACTAATGCCTAGAGGTGCTGACGTAAGGAAATTCCAAAATCATCTAAACCAAAATATACACTTAAATACAGAAATAAAATCTGGCCTGGACATTGATGATGCGGTGGCCATAATCACCAGGAATATATATGACGCAGCTGCCAAGGCAACGGAACAAACATCAAAACCAAAAGACAAGCGAATCCAATGTCGGACACTAAAACTTGACATAGTGACTATGCAAATGCTTGACAAAAAGAAAGAGGCGAGACGAGTATATCTAATACTAAGGACAACTGAAGCAAAGAGACACTACAATATGCTCACAAACAAGCTGAGAAAGGCGATCAAAAACTGTAAGGAGAACCAATTCAACAGGCAGCTAGAGGCAATAAGCGCAGAGGAGGGACGAAGTATGACAAAGCTGTGGAAGATAACAAACATCATCAAAAAGCAGCCGACCCCAAATTGGCCACTGAGATTAGAAGACGAAGAAAAATTACCCATATGGACAAGGACAACAATGGAAAAGGCTGAAGCCTTCAAAAAACACCTAGAAGAGCGCCACAGGACACCGCAAACGCATAACGAGGCAGAAAATAATCCAATAATTGACGAACTGCAGAAGCAAAAAGAGCTATACCAAAAAGAAGAATGGAAACACATCAAACCGGTCACCCTGCCCGCGCTGCAGACAATAATAAGAAAACTAAAAACAAAGAAAGCAACAGGCAAGGATAAAATTGACAATAAAACAATAAAAATATTACCCCTCAAGGCGAAGCTATACTTAGTAAATATTTATAATGCTGCACTAAGACTTGGACACTTCCCAATCGCCTGGAAGCACGCGGAGGTGATAATGATCCTCAAGCCGACCAAAGACCCAAAAGAAGTTAAATCATACAGACCCATATCCCTCCTAACTGGTTTATCAAAAATTTTAGAGAAACTCATACTGACAAGACAAGGTGAGGAAAAATTCAGCAAAAGTATCCCCAACCACCAGTTTGGTTTCCGACGGGAGCACGGTGCGGAACAACAGCTCAGCCGAGTAACGCAATTTGTTCTTAAAACACAAGAAGACAAACAATGCTGCTCTGCTGTTTTCCTTGACATTGCGGAAGCTTTTGACAAAGTATGGCATGAAGGCCTACTATGCAAACTGACTAAGCTGTTACCACCAAAACTCTACCACATCATTGAAAGCTATCTAACTCAGCGCACATTCGTGGTAAAGTGCAATGACGGAGTGAAATCCAGTACAGGAAAAATAGCCGCAGGCGTGCCACAGGGCAGCGTCTTGGGCCCGGTACTGTACACTATATACGCATCGGACATGCCGACACCTGACACAACCCATAAGGACCACAATGGCAAAATGCTGTTAGCAACGTACGCGGACGATACGGCAATCTTAACTGCAGCAGACTACCCGGCAGCAGCAGTCAGACGAAATAATAATTACATTAGACACCTTGAGCAATGGGCAGACAAATGGAAAATCACTCTAAATCCATAAAAATATGGGCAAGGGCCAAAAAGCTGAGCTGGCTCATAGGTGGCAGGAGCAAGCTCAAGAAAACAAGCAAGGCGCTGATAATAAAACAACTTATTGCCCCCCTCTGGCAATACACTCTCCCGGTGTGGGGGGCCCTGACAACGCAAATAAGAAGAATCCAGCGACAGCAGAACAAAATAATCAGAAATGCACTTCTAGCTGGACGCTACACAAGAAATGAAGTGCTTAGGGAAAAATACAACATACACACAACTGAGGACACATATCAAAAAGCAAGCCAACGATATGCCAACTCCCTCGCCATCCACCCCAATCCAGAGGCGAGAAAATTAATAATAAAACCGACAACATTGGCAAGACTAACAAGAATAAGATATACACATCAGCAAAAAGAATATATAATCCCCCTTCAGAAGACGACACCATACCAAACAACTCTAACTGAAAGCCAATCCCTGCCAACACTCCTGCGACTCCAAGAGGAGGAACGCACAAGACAAGAGGCGGACGCAGTAGCCCGAAATCTCGCTAAACAGCAACAAGAAAGGGCAATGAAACCAGTCAGCAGATACTGCGAAACTGTAATAAATATGCTAAAAAGACGATATGCAAAAGGCGAACTAACAAAAGATAGCGCTATAAAACAACTGAGAGGCCAACCACTAACAGTACAAAGGCTGGTCATACCTGATTATTGCCCAAGTACAATCACAATATCTGACGATGAATCCATGCCACAGCCATCTGAAAGAAATGTAAATTAATAATACAATCCAACGACAATGTACAAAAACAAGAAAACGACCAAATAACAAACCAAATAACCAATTAACAGACAGAGCTACACTTCCAGAAGCCGACTCGACACAAGCAACGACCATTTGCTGCCTGATGGATGAAACATGGAGGGTCCCTCCGCTGGCATTATAGCTATTCCATCGCACAGGTCCAGAGGCAGCCACTGAAACAGAACAAAACTTAAATACACGAAACTGCAAAAAATGGATAAAACACGTAAAAACATACTTACCTGCCACTTCACGGACAGAGCTGCCCCTCCAGCGGCAGCCCCGCCGGATCTCGCCAACAAATTGCTACCAGTTGGGCGAAGTTGGGGGCTTCACCGTGGACGATGCTGCCAAAACCAGCGCCAAGACAATACGCAAATACCTGCTCACAGCTGCCATTCCCAACGACGACGCAGATGCTGGCGCCTGTTGCCGCCCCACCGGGTCACACCCGTCACTCATGCCAATTATGTGAGGGCGGGATGGCCCGGTGTCGGGCCGCCGGACGCCGGCGGGTGCTGCGGAGGGAAGAGGAAACAGGAGGGAGAAGCAGACTGCCAAAACACAAAATACTCACCTGCTGTTTTACGCCAACACCAACCAGACAAGGGTCGCCACAAACAACATTCAAACGCCGACAAACACCTGCAAATAAAGACAAATTAAAACCAAAGCCAAAGTAAACACCTCATCTGGATGGCCGGACCAGCAGCCATCCAAAACGCCATTAAAAACCGACGATGAACGTGGCCGAGGAGGCCAGGCCAATCTAACTGACAGCGCATCCTGGTGGCCGGACCAGCAGCCACTTGGATGCGGCCAATCAACATCACAATCGACAACGCATCCTGGTGGCCGGACCAGCAGCCACTTGGATGCGGCAAATGACACAAATCGTTGGCATCACACTTCGATGCCAATGCCAACGACAATGCAGTTGGGTGGCCGGACCAGTGCCACTCGAGTGCAGCAGCCAACACCTACCAGCGACAGATGCAACGTGGGCGGCCGGAACAGAGCCGCTCGCCAACAACTCCATCATAGCCCACGATGCACGCCATCTCCGAGTCCAGCCATCGCCACTAAGGATCCCAGATGGTGCCACTAATCCTGCACAGGGGGACAACGGAGCCGGCCGGTATGCGGCGCAATGTTCTGCATTGCGTTTGCCATGCCGGCCGGTGCTTTGTTGTAGTTGTCCTCCTGCTAAAAATAAATGATATTTAAGTATGTTTATTGTTGTGTAAATGTATTGTAATTATTGTTTGTTTTACCTTGTATATATCTCTGTAGTTTTGTAGTCCTTATTTGTAGTAATTGTAGATAGATTGTCCTTAGCTGTAATGTAATTTAATTAATTTTAGTTATTTATTTTAGCATATTTACCTTTCTTCTTCTTCTCCTTCTTTCCCAACTATCACCCATTCCCCAATATTTGACAAGTGGCAACGCCATTAATGACCCAAAAATACCACGCCAATTAGGAAAATACCGCGCCGATAACACACCAAAAAGCCAATTCAAATTTAAATTGCATTTATCAATGCTAGTGTGTTATCGGCCGCCAACTTCGGCAATTTATGCAAAGCTAATTTCCACACCCACCCCACCTACTTCAAATGCCAATAAAAACCAAATGAGGCTGAGCAGGAACAAAATTCACACTGCCAACCTTCGCCACTCTGCCACACGCCCCAACAAAGCCATTACAACCGCCCACAAGATGCTATGCGGTCGTCTCTTCGGAGCTACACGCGCCCGGATCGTAAGATCCGGAAGTTTAAAGTATCCGGGCGGTTATACGGGAGCAGGCATTTATCCCCTTCCCATCCCATCCCATCCTTGACAACAGAGCAGCCAATACAAGAAGCACAGAGAAACATTAGACATGAGCCATTTACCAAAGACAACACACAGCCACTAATGCAAACAGCCATTGCAAATTTTCATTGCCTACTTGTCGGTGCTGCTGCCCTCGGACCATTTTCATCTCACTCAATATTGGGGTGAATGAAAGTGGAACCGGGGGTGAGAGCACCGGTAAATGACGATCGGCGATCGGGTCTCTCGAGTGTGGAGAGCATGGGAGTTGGCGGACATATGAGTGTTCCACCATGAACCTCGTCCAGGCCACTCTCATCTCGTCCGCCCGCTCGAGAGGTCGCGATCGTCGGACGTCCCATCACCGTTTTTCGTGTCGTTTTGCCGTGTCGCCATCTCATCTCCGTTTTTTCTGTGTTGCGCCCTGTTTTCTTTTTGTGCTGTCTGTCGTGTGCCGTGCCGTGCTGTGCCGTGCCCCCGCTGATATGACAAAAAGTCCCTTCCCCCCACCACCACCGCCAATACTACCGACAAACTTTCTTCTCCCCAATAAATAAATATTTTAAACGCCAATAAAAACACAAACCTAACTAGAGATACACAAACTAACTAGATACACAAACTAACTAGAGGCGATCGCTCCATCCACTCTGCACGGCGCTGTGCATTGTCCACGTCTCCTGCCGCACCTTACACACGCGCTCAACCAGCGCCGTACGGTTGCGCACCGTGCCAAACACTCTGCTCCAGACGACGACGATGATCCAGTACCTGCAAATAGAAATAAAATACAATTAAATTAGATTAAAATGTAAACAATTGTTCAAATATTGTCAATACTTATCTGTTTGTGACCATATGCTGATTTATGTTCGTTAATCCTGTGATTGACACATAAGGGCTGCCAGACCATTAGTTTCATGTTTTAATGTTAATGTTAATGTAATGCTACTGTAATGCTAATGTTAATGTTAACAGCCCGCCAATTTTAAAATCGCATTATTGTTGTTAGTTAAGCTTAAATGTAAATTGCCGAAGTAATGGTAATAAGAAAAGCTGAAAATAAACTCCGCCAGTAGCAAAGCTGGCGGGCGAGTGTGCGCATCGTAGGCGTGCACGCGCATCAAATTAAAAAAAAAAAAAAAATATACACATCAACACAAAATGGTCCAAACATACACAAAACATACGTACCTGCCACGCCTCCGATAGAGCTGCCTCTCCAGCAGGTGCCACGTCAATTTCACCATCCACTTTCTGCCAAATGGGCGAAATTCGAAGGCCCTATCGCCGTCGCCAACAACATCCAGTCCTCAGGCTGCCGCTAAAAGGAGAAATAAACATCAATATACACATCAACACAAAATGATCCAATCACTCACAAAATATACGTACCTGCCACGCCTCCGATAGAGCTGCCTCTCCAGCAGGTGCCACGTCGGTTTCGCCATTTAATTCCTGCCAAATGGGCGAAATTTGAGGCCCCTTTCGCCGTCGCCAACAACATCCAGTCCACAGGCCGCCGCTAAAAGGAGAAAAAACATCAATACACACATCAACACAAAATGATCCAATCACTCACAAAATATACGTACCTGCCACGCCTCCGATAGAGCTGCCTCTCCAGCAGGTGCCACGTCGGTTTCGCCATTTAATTCCTGCCAAATGGGCGAAATTTGAGGCCCCTTTCGCCGTCGCCAACAACATCCAGTCCTCAGGCTGCCGCTAAAAGGAGTAAAAACATCAATACACACTTCAACACAAAATGGACCAAACACACATAAAACATACGTACCTGCCACGCCTCCGATAGAGCTGCCTCTTCAGCAGTTGCCACACCAATTTCGCCATCAAATTCCTGCCAAATGGGCGAAACTCGAAGGCCCTATCGTCGTCGCCATCAACATCCAGGCTGCCGCTAAAAAGAAGAAAAACATCAATTCACGCATCAACACAAAATAGCCAATACTTCTACTAATCACACTTACCTGTCAATACACTCACAGATCAGCCTCTCCAGTACCTGCCTCGCCACCAACCGCAACATTTTGTTGCAAGTTGGGCCCAATTTGGACGCGCCTCCGATTACGCTGCCGTCAACCGATGGCCGTGACGTCACGCCATCATCACAAAACAGCAGCAGCAATCCAACGACGAGGCCAGCCAATACAGATGACTTGGCCAGCGCGCCATCTCCATCCACATCGACAGTGTATCCTGGGTGGCCGGACCAGCAGCCACTCGGATGCAGCCAATCCGCACTCATATGCGGCCATTTCCACTGCGGCCATTTCCACTGGTCAACGCACCCCGATTGGCCGGACCAGTGTCAATCTCCAGTTCTCCAGGTAGAGGCAACGTGGGCGGCCGGACCAGAGTCGCTCGTCAAACACCATCACCATCCACGCCAACTCCTGGATTCTGCCTCTGCCAATTCTGATGCCGCAGATGCGTGATCTGCTGCATCACACACACGTGCACATCCAGCGCTGAGGCGGATGCGCCCTGTGCCATCCACACTGCTCCAGACGACGACGATGATCCTCCAGTACCTGAAATAGAAAATAAATAGAATTAAATTAGTCTATAAATATCATTAATGTTGCAATTTGTTCAATACTTATCTCTTTGTTTGTATAAATGTACGTCAATTATTGCGAATGTCAAAATAGGGCTGCCAGACTGTAATACTGATAGAATGTAAACATGTCTGTAGATGTTAATGTTAATGTAATGTTAATGTCCATTGCCCGCAAAAATTCAAAAGAACATTATTGTTGTAAGTTAAGCTTAAATTTAAATTGCCGAAGTTATGGTAATAAGAAAAGCTGAAAATAAACTCCGCCAGTAGCAAAGCTGGCGGGCGAGTGTGCGCATCGTAGGCGTGCACGCGCATCTAATTACATCGGAAAAAAAAAAAATTACCAACAATGGCACAACATCGAGAACTGGAAAAATAAGAGTCGGAGTTCCTCAGGGCAGCAATTTGGGTCCTCTTTTATACAGCATATACTCATCGGATATTCCTCTCCCAAACTGCATGAGAAGCTATCACCCCACTGAGATACCGGTACTGAGAGAAAAAAACAGAATGTTGGCTACGTATGCAGATGACACAATTATCATGAGCATAGCGGACTTCCCCTCGGTTGCGGCGAAAATGAACGAACAATACCTAAATAAGTTCAGTGCTTGGGCAAAAAAATGGGAAATGGGCATCAATGAAAAGAAAACAGCCCACGTATTTTTCACATTAAATAGTCTCAGTAGAACACAGCAGGAAAGCACGCCTAGAATAAATGGTCAAAGAATTCCTAACAAATTTAAACAAACGTATCTGGGGGTTGTCCTTGATCGGAAACTAAGCCTTAGCCCTCATGTCAAAACCATCATAAACAAGACAATATCTACGTCAATAAAACTCGACTGGATTATTGGAAACAAAAGCCATCTTGCTAGGGACTGCAAAGTGACCATTCTTAAACAGTTAATTATGCCAATTTGGTACTATGCTATTCCAGTCTGGGGGGCTCTAGCTTCTGACTCACTAATAAAAAAGATTCAAACACTCCAAAACAAATTAGTGAGAAGGTCAGTTAGGGCCACAAGATACACAAGAAATGACAATATTAGAAGCATATACATATAATGTCAAAACGATCGAAGAGGTGTATGTAAAGGCTAGTGGCCGTTTCGCCGACTCACTCATAGATCATCCCAACTCAGAAGTGGCCAGACTGTTGAGAAACCCCTATATTCCTGATAGACTGAAACCTAGCCGCCATAGATACGACAATCAACTCCGGAAGTTCATCCTCCCGCGTAGTAACGGACAACCTCAGGAACAACCAAATCCAGATCTGGATCCGACTCGATACTATTCCGAAGCTGAGCGTAAAGTAATAGTAGAGAAGTATGTACCCATCCTGAGGAAAGGACTTCCTACTCTGTTGAGGCTAGAAAACGAGGAACAGGAAAGAATAGAAAAGGATAAAATGGACAAGAGAGAGGCTGAACGCAAAAAAATACCATACAAACCCCCGGACAGATTCTGCGAGCTACAAATCAACGTTTACAGAAAAATGTACGCGCAAGGGAAATACACTAGAGAAGTAATTCTTGACAGAATCAGGGGTCAACCATTGGGAATCCAGAGGATCATTGTGCCAGACCATAAAGGGGACGAAGAAGAAGGCATCATACAGCCGCCTGGCTAATTGTTGATCCATCGGCATAGCGCAAATGATAACACGACTTTTTGGAAAAACCTGAAAACAAAACAAAATATAAAATAACTATTTACATAACAAATTAATTTAAATAAATACTCAAACAATTTGTAGACATCAGGAGCAACAGCCTTTGCAAGATACACGCTTGAAATAACATTTACATTGGAATAAATCTGCATTAAAATGTGGCGAAGGACCCTCACGTCATACATGGAATCACCCAACTTTGTCGACAAATTCTAAGCTGGTCCTTGATTACTGGCACCTTACCACCTGAAATGTAAATAAACAAAGTTAAAATCACCACAAAAAAATCATTAAAAGCCAATAAATATAACAACAAAAACTACTTACCAAATTTATCATGATTACTGACACCTTACCACCTGAATAAATAAAGTTATGAAATAAATAAAGTTAAAATCATTACAAAAAATCATTAAAAGCCAATAAATATAACCACAAAAACTACTTACCAAATTTATCATGAATCTGAAAATAGAAAAACCTGAAAGCAAAACAAAATATAAAATAACTATTTACATAACAAATTAATTTAAATAAATACTCAAAAATTTGTAGACATCAGGAGCAACAGCCCTTCCAAGAGACACGCTTGAAAAACCATTTACATTGGAATAAAGCTGCATCAAAATGTGGCGAAGGCCCCTCACGTCATACATGGAATCACCCAACTTTGCTCTACAAATTCTAAGCTGGTAAATGAAATGTAAATAAATAATGTTAAAATCATCACAAAAAATCATTAAAAGCCAATAAACTACCCACCAAAACTATCATACATACATATGTACATACGTACAAAATAACTATTTACATAACAATCAATGTCAGTAAATACGCAAACAAGTTGTAGACATCATGCGCAACAGCCAGTGAAAATAAAACAAACATCAGTCATCAAAAGCCAACAAATATAACAATAAACTACTTACCTTGATTGCTGACACCTTACCATCAAACCAGCAAAAAATAAAACTGCAGATAAAATAAAATTTCAATTGGCGTAAAAACAATTGAAATCACTTTTTCTTTTTCACACCAATTTTCTTTAAACCTGAAAATAAAACATTATACTCATTAAAAGTCAACAAATATAACAACATAAATTACCTAACTTGATTGCTGACACTCTATTACCAAACCTGTAAATAAAATAAAATTAAATTCAGCCAAAATACAATTTAAAACACTTACCAAATCTGCCGCAAACCTGAAAATAAAACAACCAAAGTCCTAAAAAAAAAAAAAAAGAGCCAACAAATATAACAACATAAACTACACAAAATTACATACAAATTATTACAAAGCTGAAGACAAAACCTGCCAATTAAATAAATAAAACACATATTGGTGTACGAAATTAGCTGTATGTACATAATAAATTTACATATGTATGTCAGCAACTAAGTAAGCAGCCAGAAGACATCCCAACGCAACATCCAGTGAATCAACTTGAAAATAAAATAATTATATTCATTAAAAGCCAACAAATATAAAAACAAAAAATTACTTAACTGGAATGCCGACAATTTACCACCAAACCTACTGTTCGGGCCAGCCGCTGAAGAATAACCGTAACTTTAAAATTATTATTATTGTATGAGCATAGAGAGCCGCCTACATATGTTGTAAAGCATTGACTTTCTGCAGAGCTGCTGCGCTCTCCCGCTAAAGGGGCTCTCTGCCGCCGCCACTTCGGCAACTACTTTGATCTGCTGCCGCCACTTCGGCAGTCACTTTGATCTAACGCCGTCGTCTATAGTTTAGTTCTATGCTAACCCCTCTGCGCATTGGTTGCATATCGATCTCGCATAAAGTTCATCTGGCAATAGCAAGCAATCGGCTTCCGCTAAGCCACCAAGATTAAATACGAATTATAAAGTTTAACCCAAAATCTCTTTTTATTTTGAAATACATAGGTGCCAAAAAAGCTTGGCATCTCAAACATTGGTGACCCCCCGACGTGATATAAAACCATTGCTTAATCGCGTTCCGTTAAAACACTTATTAATTATACAATATTGTGTTGTTGGGTAGTTTAACTACCAACAAATACATTTGTGTGCACATTAAAAACAGTTTAAAGTGCAAATTCAGTGAGAGTGCGGCTGGAATATTTATAGACAAATTCCGGTACTTTAAGCGTCGAATCTCTCATTCTCTGCGCAGCTGCAGCCGCGGTTCTTGACTTTTCGTGTCTTGCATTCTCGCTCTCGCGTCTATACATCGTCGCTTAAGCGGTATTTCATTTTCCGTTGTTGTGTCGATTGCACAACGGTTAACATGGACAACGATCCAAATACAGGCGCGGGCGGAAATATTGTGGTGGCTGATTCCAGACTGAGTCTGTATAAACGTAAAAGTCAGTCATTATATGATCGATTGCACAGGCTTGGCGAATCCTTCGCGGGGAATAAAATCGACAAGCTGATCGCCGCGGAAGTCGAGGTGCGCCTTGATATGTTGGCAGAAATTCGAGCGGAATTTAATAAGGCCCATAATGAGTTGGAGGCTCTCGATCAAAACGAGATTGGGAGTGAGCTGCGCGAAATCTTCGATACTCTTTTCATATCGTTGAAAGCTGAGTTGCTGGCTGCTGTTGAAGTAAGCCAGTCACACGCCGCTGCCAATTCTACGACTCTGCCAAGCCATTCCGGACATAGTACCATCATCATGGCTCACAAGCAGCGACTTCCTGAGCTGAAGGTGCCGAAGTTTTCTGGTGGATACGTCGAGTTCTCGGATTTTATGGCAATGTTCAAATCGGTGATTGAAGCGGATGCGGATCTCAGTGACATCGAGAAATTCCAGCACCTTCGCTCTTGCCTCGCTGATGCGGCTTTGGATTCGGTTCGATCGTTGGAGCTCTCCAGTGCCAATTATCGTGCGGCTCTGGATATACTTAATAAACGCTTTAATAACAGAAGACTTGTTTTCCAGGCACACATCAAGAAGATTCTTGGGCTAAAGAGGGTAGACTCGCCTTCTGCTAAAAGGCTTCGGGAGTTTTCGGATGCAGTCAATTTACACATGCGAGCGTTGCAGACATTGGGAACTGCTGAGGAGATTTCGGGATTCATGGTTATCAACATGCTGCTGCAGAAGTTGGATTCGAAGACGCAAACCAAATGGGAGGAGCACACATCGTCGGATGCTATACCTACCGCAGAGGAATTCTTCGAATTCTTGCAGCAACGCTGCCAGAAAATGGAGCGATTGGAATATGCTACAGCGACACACGCTAGTAGCGATCAGGTGGGAAAAAACCATTCCTATACGCATGTTAAGAAAACGTTTGTAGCTTCCAACTCTTCCGCCGACCCGTCTGTATGCGTCTTTTGCCACTCAGCGGGCAATGGAATATACTCGTGCAAGATATTCGAAAATCTCTCACCGTTGCTGCGCCACAAAGAAGTGAAGAAGCTTTCCCTATGCTTCAATTGCCTAAAACCGGGGCACCGGACCCGCGCATGCAATAGTGGAAAATGTCGAGTATGCGGCGGTAGGCATCATAGTTTGTTGCACTTCGTTAGTATGCAGCCCACAACACAAGGCTGCCCAGGTATTACTCCTCCCGATCTGGCCGTTCAACCGGACACTCTTTCCGTTGCTCAAAATTCTGCTAGCAGCTCGTCTCTACCTTCGTCTACCTCTCTTGCTGCCCAAGGTCTTCACTCTGATGTCGTGCTTCTGGCTACAGCCGTGGTTCTCGTGAAGAATCGGTCTGGCGTTTTAGTTCCTTGTCGTGCCATCTTAGATTCAGGATCGCAGCTGCATCTCGTCACATCCAGGTTCGCCCAGCAGCTTCAGCTTAGGAGAACTCAATCGTCTGCACTTGTGTCTGGGCTGGGCGATACCAGCGTTTCTACTGAGGGATCCACCATAAGCATTTGTATGCATTCTCGCACCTCTGCTTACACAACTACGCTTACTGCTCTCATCGCCCCCACGATTACCGATTCTCAACCAAGTATGGCAGTAAATGTATCCGATTGGCGTATTCCATCTAACATTCAGCTCGCTGATCCTGCATTTTTCAATCCTCAACGGGTTGATCTTCTGTAATATTCGACGCTTGTCGTGCCGTTTATTTGAATTATGAACGGCTAACTCCCAAAATTACAGCCTAAAACTAGGCAGAAAAAAAAAAAAAAATTCGAGTTGCAGAGCTTGTGAGCTTTAACCATACATAGAGTATCAGCTGTTTTGCGACCAAGTGGCAACACTAAGATATGCAATTTTTCTGCTTTGCACTATATTTCATTAAATATTGCTGTGGCTGGATTCTGTATAACAGAAAAAGACCATAGAAGGTGTGGAAAAAACGTGGGTTGCTGTACCTAGTAGTCCCAGCCTCTGTCTTTTTTACCTCGTGGCCGTCAGAGTGACCGGCAGTGAAAAAAGAAGTCTGCTTGAGCTGACCCAGTTCTCTAAACAAGGTCAAGCCCAAAGTCAAAGCCGAGTGCAAGTGCCAAGTGCGGCTCAAAGTGATCATTGAATTTGAGTGGACGCGCCAGTTATATATCGCCAATACTGGGGCAGCCGTTCGACCATTTGGAAACGAGCGCCCCCAGCGTATCAACATTTTTCGAAACAGTGGTGCAATTCTGTTGAGGTAATTATCCACCCAGCTGCAGCGACCCGTTGAAAAATGTTCTGTTCTTTCCGTGTAGGATTAGCACCACTAGTATCTACGTATTGAAACGCTGGTCTAGAAGATACGGATTGGTTATTCCCGGAGACCTCTTGGCCACGTGCCCGTACCACCGTTCGGTAGCCGAGGGCATGGACTTGCTCCTCAAGTAAACCCGATCGGTGTGCTCTGCAATCTTCGCCTGGACACGTTCGACCCATGGGGATGAGCTGAGTGACTCTTCAAATAAACCAGTCCCCCCCACGAGCAATCCAGTGTGCGAGGGTACCTAACCTCACGCCGCAGATGGACCGCGGTCATTGACCCCTGGCATCGGAAGCAGCTGATGTTACCTGCGCCCGGTACAATCGTGTGCCACCTTCAGACCTCGAGTAGGAACTCGGTCTCCAGCCGGGAAGCATCGAACCCGCATCGGATTTAGTTATATTTTCTATCTTTCTTTCGAAATTAGACCCGATATGCGAAAACCTTTTTTTTTATCCGCTTTCTGTTTAACAATGTTCTTTTGATACGGCAAAAATGTGCAAAAGCCAAGTAAATACTGTATAAACCAAAAGGGAATTCCTGTCCATGGGCTAAGTCGAACTTGAACAAATGAGTAGTGTATTAATACCGATTATTTTTACAGTTTTTGATTTTGGTTGCCACGCATTCATCTCATCATCTATGCAGATACTCATCACAATCACACACATCATCATACTCATCCACCCATCAAATCACCTCATCCAACACACAACGAAAGATCTTTCTGCGTGGGAGTCAAAGTTATTAATCGTTTCGTAAGTGATTATAAGAAAGAAAACAAAACAAGTAAGCCATCTGAAAAGAATGAATGTGCGGTAACTATTCGTTGGTCTTCAACCATGATCACGGTTTTACACACGTAGTACTCATGCCTTTAAACGACTTTCCATATACCCGATTTTTGTCTGGTTTTGGCACTGCCCAAGTACCGTAATGACATATGACGTTTCCTTGTTCATATGATGAACACGTACCTATTTCTTGCCTTTATCTATACCTACTACTAATCATTTTTATAGATTTAAGAACCTTATACGCTACCTCGCCCCTATGATACTCTTAATACTAGTAATACCCTATAAATGTAAGACGATACCGAATAGCAGGCTTATATTAGGGACTAGATCCTATTAGCGTTAGGTTTGATAGGAGTTTAAATGAAGAATTATGGATTGTTTAAATAAAGTAGTTTTGGAAATGAACCGTGGCTAAATAGATTATATCGGAACCATGCAACCTCGAAAAACGGAGATGTGACCCACCGCAGTCTTTGTTGGAGGGATCCTGACGATTAATAGGTGGCCCTGAAGGATCATGGTAGGGTGGGCGTTCTCGCCAATGGGCGATACCGCAGCCGACAAAGATCTGACCGGTGATCTTCTTCGTTCACGTGTACATGCTGATCTGTCCCTTTGACCCCCCTGTATCCCGTTTCCTAGTATCCTTTCCCTACTCGTACGCGATTTTTTTTATAAATTCTTATCTCGACCATTTGCCAGAGCTATAAATGGGTAGTAAAATTTCCTCCATGCCCACACCCCGCCGACCAGAGACAAAAGCCGAAGCCAGCGCGTACTTCCTACTCCCGTTTACTTATCATCAGCTCCTCGACCCTGTACGTTGTATGCTACAGGTAAAGACAAATTTTAAATGGCAATTGGTTCGAAAAGTCTGTCACGATTTTATGGCAGGGTTTCTTAAAGGAATTTGTAAATTTGGCGCCCAACGTGGGGCCCTTCTTCGGCTTGCCCCGACCAAGAAAGTTTTATAAAGTCATCAACACCAATGCGAGCTGCATCTCAATGCAGTGGCACAAGACTTATTCCTTCATCCATTAATTCCCAACAGATATACATGGTCGTGCATTGTCTGGGTGATTGACTTCGAGTAGCTGGATTGCGTAGCAGTGTCTAAAAGACTTTAAAGCCCCGCGCTCGAGGTTAATCAAATTACTAGGCATAGTAACGAACCTGTAGTATCTGGCCGGATAGGCCACTCCGCTAAATAGCGCGTTCTAATGTTTCGGTCGGATTTAGGTTTCAAAGTGGATTAGCTCTACTGCCTACCCACCAAGATGGGAGCGTGTTGTTTGGGGGATGAACTTGTCCATACCGTTGCTGATCATTGTCTGCCGTTTTGGCCTGGATCAGGTTAGTCAGTGGCTTAGAGCTACGGCCTGCCCGCGAACGAAGGCAATAGAATCGGAGATGGTATATTTCCTGGGTCAGCATAACCTTGTCTTCTTCTTCAGTTTTTCTATTGTTGTTCCGTTTTTTTTTGTTTGACAGCCGTAGGTGGAATGGCTCTACTGTATTGTGGTTCTGGACGACCTACAGTTTTTGCGACCTACAGTATAAGTAGAGGGCCATCGGTTTGTCAGGGTTTCGGATTGCTCGGATATCCGTCAGTGGTGTAGAACTACCGAACGGTCCCAGTTCATCCGATGACTCATTGTACTGATTGTTGATTGTTAATAATATCACCAGAGTCAGTGGGGGACACACTCCTATTAGACGAATGTTGCATGGTTTCCGAATTTTGTGGATACAGAGTAGATATATCGATCGTTAAAAGTTAATAATCGAGAGTAGAAAAGAAAATCATATATTAGTAAAATTAGGATAGGATGTCATTGGATTGGAGTTTTGACGAGATTGATCAAAACGACCATTCCGATATTATCTGTTGTATTTGCGTAAGACAGGTAGAATATCGGACCCAGCTTTTAAGAACAAGTTGTAACCACGTATTTCATTTAGTGTGTTTTAATACGAGAAGAGGTGAAAAGACCGTGTGCCCGGCGTGCAACAAGCCCCTACAATCATCTGCTCCTAGCTTAGCTGAGGAATTAGCCGTAGCGCAGGCGTCCGCCTCGAACGTAGAGTCTTCTCAGCTTCGAATGAGAACCAGATCACAGCGTGTGACAGCAGGTCCAGCTGCGAATACTGAAAATTTACCTTCCGTTGGTCCAACTGAAGTCGGTGTACCAATCATGCCAGTTCAGAGTAGCGAGCCAGCGAATGAAGCAAGCCCAGGCTTGGCTCAAATGGCACAGGCGTTGACGGACGCTATGGGTCAAATCGGGTTGTTGTCTCAAGCCATGACTCAAATGACTCAGACTATGGAAATAGGATTCCAACGTTTGGCAAGTCCAACGGTACAGCCGCCGAATGACCAAGCTGCTGGATCTTCACAGCCTAGTGGAGAAAATCAAACCTTCGAACAGTTGTTCCAAATACCAACTCGAGAATCCGTAGGTGCCCCGATAAATCAGGCTAATGAGTCTAATGTCTCGGTAACCCCATGGGGATCCCAACAGATAGCGGGACTACGACCAGATAGGATTGGACAAATAATCGCAGGATGGAAGGTGCGGTTTTCCGGAAATTCGTCCATGTCGGTGGAAGATTTCATATATCGGATAGAAGCGCTAACCAAGCAGACCTTAGAGGGTAATCTCGATCTAGTGGCCAGAAACGCCATTTATTTATTTGAAGCCAGTGCGAGCGAGTGGTTTTGGCGTTACCATAAAAGCGTACCATCCGTGACCTGGCCGCAGCTAAGTACAGCCTTAAAAACTCGATTTAGAGATGGGCGTACCGATCTGGAAATTCGTACGGCAATAGTGCAACGAAAGCAGAAGCCGCACGAACTATTTGATACATTTTACGAAGCCATTGTAACCTTGTCCGACAAACTAGTCAACCCCATGTCCGAAATGTCGCTGTTGGAAGTGCTAAAGTCGAATCTCTTGGCCGATATCCAACATGAAATTTTATACATTCCCATTCTGTCAGTAGCACAATTGCGCAACATAGTGCGTACTCGCGAACGGTTTTTGCAATCAGTGGCTAAGCCTATGGGCAGCGCTGAGCCGAAGCGTAATCCTATACGACGACAGGTGCATGAAATTGTGGTACAGACAGACAAGGAAGGCGATGAGGTCGATGAAACAGAACAGCTAGATATCGCTGCAGTAACCCTTTCCTGTTGGAACTGTGGTTGTCAGGGGCATCGGTATCAAGACTGTGTAGGTGATCGCACCGTCTTTTGTTACGGCTGTGGCAAACGGGATACGTATAAACCGTCGTGCTCTAGGTGCAACGATCCAAAAAACTCGTCAAGCCGTGCACAATCGACAGGTGCACGCAAACCAAACAGTTCGAAAGCAACGAACACCATTTAATGGACGTTTCGACAGTTCCATTACTCCCTGACTTAAAAAAACTCCCAGACATTCCTTCACCCACTTGTATTTTACCCCCAAGTGAGGACCGAATTCCATTACCGACTCGATCTCGAAAGCGATTGCTCCAATATCGGCAAACTGTCAAAACCGAGCGCTCTAACGTATTGGCGTCAGTCGTTAATACGTCTAAGGACTGGCGACCCTATGCGGAAGTCACCGTACTGGGAAGGACGCTCAGTGGACTGATGGACACCGGTGCATCCATAAGTTGCATAGGTGGGAAGTTTGCGGCCGACCTGGTTCAGAATCCGAACCAGATCAAGCCTGTGAGAGCAGCAGTACGTACGGCGGATGGGCAGAGCCAGCCAATAATTGGCAAGGTCACCACCGAAGTGGGTTTTCAAGGCCAGAAGAAAGTCTTGAAATTGTTTGTAGTCCCATCCTTGGCGCAAGACCTATATCTAGGCATAGACTTCTGGTCTCGTTTTAATTTGTTACCTGCTTTTCTAGCCAATAAATCATCCAGTCCAGAGGTGTCAAGCTTAGCATTTGATAGTACGTTACATGTGTGTTTGTCGAAGCATCAGCAAGCTCAGTTAGCAGAGACGGTCAACTTGTTTCCCTCCTTTGCGAAGCAAGGTCTGGGAAAAACCGGCTGGTTGTCGCACGATATTGAAGTGGGCAGCGCAAAGGCAATAAAGCAACGACATTATGCTGTGTCTCCAGCCGTTGAAAAGCTAATGTACGTAGAGGTAGACCGAATGTTAGCTCTTGGAGTAATCGAAGAATCCGATAGCGCATGGTCGTCACCCGTGGTCCTCGTTCGTAAACCGGGAAAGGTGCGATTATGCATCGACAGTCGGAAACTGAACGAAGTCACTGTTAAGAACGCTTATCCCATGCCATTGATCGATGGCATTCTCAGTCGGCTTCCTCGAGCTGAGTTCATTTCAAGCATCGATTTGAAGGATGCCTATTGGCAAATTCCGCTGGAAGTAAGCGCTCGTGAAAAAACGGCGTTTACCATCCCAGGGCGCCCGTTGTATCAGTACACGGTCATGCCCTTTGGGTTGTGTAATGCACCCCAAACGATGTCCAAGTTGATGGATAAAGTGATACCGCCATCTCTACGAAATGAGATATTTATTTATCTAGACGATTTGTTGGTGATCTCTGAATCCTTTGAGCAGCATATTCAAGTCCTCAATGTCCTGTCTGCTCGATTACGCGAAGCTGGTCTGACCATAAACGTGGAGAAGTCCAAATTTTGCCTAAAGGAGATCAAATACCTAGGACATATTATAGGCAACGGAACGATCCAGACAGATGTTGAGAAGGTCCAAGCGATTCAAGAGTTTCCGGTCCCCCGATCCGTGAAACAAGTCCGTAGGTTCTTAGGTCTCACTGGTTGGTACCACAAATTCATAAAAAATTATGCGGGTATCGCAGCGCCAATCTCAGATACACTTAAGAGCAAGCGAAAATTTGAATGGACCGATGAAGCACAGAACGCGTTCGATTCCTTAAAATCACAGATGTGTAATGCTCCTGTGTTGCACAGTCCCGATTTTACCATTCCTTTTTCAATCCATTGTGATGCGAGTCACACAGGAGTGGGTGGTGTCCTGATGCAATCAGATGAAGATGGCAACGAGGTACCCATCGCTTTTATGTCACGCAAATTGAACCAATGTCAACGTAATTATTCCGTAACCGAAAAAGAGTGTTTGGCAGCGGTCATGTGCATCAAGAAATTTAGAGCGTATGTAGAAGGGCATCAGTTTTCCATTATTACCGATCATGCCTCATTAAAATGGCTGATGTCACAGGCTGACCTAAACTCGAGACTAGCTCGATGGGCCCTGAAACTGCAAGGCTTCACCTTTAAGATTTTTCATAGAAAGGGTAGTCAGAACATCGTTCCGGATGCCTTATCACGAGTGCATACCGAAGACTTATCGTATATTGGCATTGATAGCCTAGTGGACCTTCAATCGGAAGCGTTTAAATCCACTGACTATCAGGAACTCATTGCGAAAATTCAAGCTAATCCAGATCGTTTACCTGATGTAAAAGTAATGGATAACCTTCTGTATCGTCGAGCTGAACCCGCCACTGGTGAGCAAATTAGTGACGACATGTGCTGGAAACTGTGGGTTCCCAGAGCTCTGGTGACAGAAGTGCTTAAACAAGGCCACGAACATCCCTTAGCTTCTCACAGTGGGATCAATAAGACGCTAGAACGAGTTCGACGCTTCTATTATTGGCCAAATTTAGTGGGCGATGTAAAAGCTTTTATCAACAATTGCGAAGTGTGCAAATGTTGTAAGCACCCCAATCGTCCTCTACGTCCTCCAATGGGCAAAGCAGGAGAGACCTTTCGGCTATTTCAGAAACTTTACGTCGATTTTCTAGGTCCGTACCCCCGAAGTCGATCTGGAAATATAGGCATTTTTGTAGTACTCGATCATTTTTCTAAATTTCCTTTCCTAAAAGTGGTAAAGAAATTTACGGCGGATGCCGTAATTCGGTTCATGGAGGAAGACCTGTTTCATTGCTTTGGAGTCCCGGAAGTGATAGTGTCAGATAACGGTGTTCAATTCAAGTCACACAAGTTTAATGATCTGTTAGCGAAATACCAAATTCGACATTCGTACACCGCCGCCTACGCTCCCCAAACCAATGCCTCAGAGCGGGTAAATCGCTCAGTACTCGCTGCTATCAAAGCGTACATTAAGCCCGATCAATCCAATTGGGATGAGCAGATTAGCTTCATTACTTGTGCGTTACGGTCCAGTGTGCATGCAGCCGTCAAAAGTAGCCCATATCGTGTTGCTTTTGGCCAAAACATGATTACTGGCGGTTCCACTTATCAACTCCTACGAAACCTCAGTATGTTGGAGGACCGAACTGTGGTATTTGATCGCGACGATTCCTTCGAGCTAATTCGCAAGACCGCTGCAGAAGCAATGAAACAGCAGCATGTTCGAAACGAAAATATCTATAATCTTCGAAGCCGAGAAGTAAACTTTCAAGTGGGTCAAGAAGTTTATAGACGAAATTTTGATCAGAGTAGTTTTGTGAAAGGCTTTAATGCGAAACTGGCACCTACGTTTCGGAAAGCCCGCATTAAGAAAAGACTCGGGAACAGCTACTATGAGCTGGAAGACTTCCAGGGTCGCTTTATAGGTAAATATCACGCAAAAGATATTAAACAATAAATCGTATCAAGCACTCCAAGTGTGGATCACGCTTTGGTTAGCAAGACCCCAAAGTGTGATTTCAGCGGGGGGGTGTAATATTCGACGCTTGTCGTGCCGTTTATTTGAATTATGAACGGCTAACTCCCAAAATTACAGCCTAAAACTAGGCAGAAAAAAAAAAAAAAAAATTCGAGTTGCAGAGCTTGTGAGCTTTAACCATACATAGAGTATCAGCTGTTTTGCGACCAAGTGGCAACACTAAGATATGCAATTTTTCTGCTTTGCACTATATTTCATTAAATATTGCTGTGGCTGGATTCTGTATAACAGAAAAAGACCATAGAAGGTGTGGAAAAAACGTGGGTTGCTGTACCTAGTAGTCCCAGCCTCTGTCTTTTTTACCTCGTGGCCGTCAGAGTGACCGGCAGTGAAAAAAGAAGTCTGCTTGAGCTGACCCAGTTCTCTAAACAAGGTCAAGCCCAAAGTCAAAGCCGAGTGCAAGTGCCAAGTGCGGCTCAAAGTGATCATTGAATTTGAGTGGACGCGCCAGTTATATATCGCCAATACTGGGGCAGCCGTTCGACCATTTGGAAACGAGCGCCCCCAGCGTATCAACATTTTTCGAAACAGTGGTGCAATTCTGTTGAGGTAATTATCCACCCAGCTGCAGCGACCCGTTGAAAAATGTTCTGTTCTTTCCGTGTAGGATTAGCACCACTAGTATCTACGTATTGAAACGCTGGTCTAGAAGATACGGATTGGTTATTCCCGGAGACCTCTTGGCCACGTGCCCGTACCACCGTTCGGTAGCCGAGGGCATGGACTTGCTCCTCAAGTAAACCCGATCGGTGTGCTCTGCAATCTTCGCCTGGACACGTTCGACCCATGGGGATGAGCTGAGTGACTCTTCAAATAAACCAGTCCCCCCCACGAGCAATCCAGTGTGCGAGGGTACCTAACCTCACGCCGCAGATGGACCGCGGTCATTGACCCCTGGCATCGGAAGCAGCTGATGTTACCTGCGCCCGGTACAATCGTGTGCCACCTTCAGACCTCGAGTAGGAACTCGGTCTCCAGCCGGGAAGCATCGAACCCGCATCGGATTTAGTTATATTTTCTATCTTTCTTTCGAAATTAGACCCGATATGCGAAAACCTTTTTTTTTATCCGCTTTCTGTTTAACAATGTTCTTTTGATACGGCAAAAATGTGCAAAAGCCAAGTAAATACTGTATAAACCAAAAGGGAATTCCTGTCCATGGGCTAAGTCGAACTTGAACAAATGAGTAGTGTATTAATACCGATTATTTTTACAGTTTTTGATTTTGGTTGCCACGCATTCATCTCATCATCTATGCAGATACTCATCACAATCACACACATCATCATACTCATCCACCCATCAAATCACCTCATCCAACACACAACGAAAGATCTTTCTGCGTGGGAGTCAAAGTTATTAATCGTTTCGTAAGTGATTATAAGAAAGAAAACAAAACAAGTAAGCCATCTGAAAAGAATGAATGTGCGGTAACTATTCGTTGGTCTTCAACCATGATCACGGTTTTACACACGTAGTACTCATGCCTTTAAACGACTTTCCATATACCCGATTTTTGTCTGGTTTTGGCACTGCCCAAGTACCGTAATGACATATGACGTTTCCTTGTTCATATGATGAACACGTACCTATTTCTTGCCTTTATCTATACCTACTACTAATCATTTTTATAGATTTAAGAACCTTATACGCTACCTCGCCCCTATGATACTCTTAATACTAGTAATACCCTATAAATGTAAGACGATACCGAATAGCAGGCTTATATTAGGGACTAGATCCTATTAGCGTTAGGTTTGATAGGAGTTTAAATGAAGAATTATGGATTGTTTAAATAAAGTAGTTTTGGAAATGAACCGTGGCTAAATAGATTATATCGGAACCATGCAACCTCGAAAAACGGAGATGTGACCCACCGCAGTCTTTGTTGGAGGGATCCTGACGATTAATAGGTGGCCCTGAAGGATCATGGTAGGGTGGGCGTTCTCGCCAATGGGCGATACCGCAGCCGACAAAGATCTGACCGGTGATCTTCTTCGTTCACGTGTACATGCTGATCTGTCCCTTTGACCCCCCTGTATCCCGTTTCCTAGTATCCTTTCCCTACTCGTACGCGATTTTTTTTATAAATTCTTATCTCGACCATTTGCCAGAGCTATAAATGGGTAGTAAAATTTCCTCCATGCCCACACCCCGCCGACCAGAGACAAAAGCCGAAGCCAGCGCGTACTTCCTACTCCCGTTTACTTATCATCAGCTCCTCGACCCTGTACGTTGTATGCTACACTTCTCATTGGTGCGAGCGTTTTTTATGATCTCCTCTGCGTAGGGCAAATCAAACTCACCGATGGACTGCCTCTTCTGCAGAAGACCCGGCTTGGGTGGATCGTATCTGGTGGTGGACAGAAGGTATCAAGCTCGGCGCTTTTGGCCACGCACAATTGTCCAGATTCGATAGCTGAGATGGAAGCAAGGTTGGATAAAACTCTTCGTATGTTTTGGGAAGTCGAGAATTGTGTGGAGGTTGGGTTGAATACCAAAGAAGAAGACGATTGTGAAGCACATTTCGTAAGCCACCTTTCACGGTTGCCATCCGGGGAGTATGCAGTTCGTCTGCCGCTAAACAACAATATTGATCGTTTAGGAGAATCTTATGCTCAGGCTTATCGACGGTTCATCAGTCTGGAGCGAAAACTGGAGCGTAATCCTACACTAAAGGAGCGGTATTCCGCCTTTATGAGGGAGTACATTGATTTGCATCATATGCACCAAGTCAACCCTGATTCCCGTAGCCTCTGCAAATATTTCTTGCCTCATCACTGTGTCCTAAAGGAGGACAGTACGACGACAAAACTCCGTGTCGTTTTCGATGGATCCGCAGCTACATCAACTGGATATTCTCTAAATGATGTGATGATGACAGGCCCTGTTATTCAGCCTGCATTGTTCAACATATTGATTCGCTTTCGAACATATCCAGTCGCTCTCACTGGGGACATTTGTAAAATGTACCGCTGCGTACGAGTGTCCCCACCCGACAATTTGTATCAGTGCATCCTATGGCGAGATTCCATCGAGTCCGAGGTTCAAGTCTACACATTAGACACCGTCACATACGGGACGAGGGCTGCATCATTTTTAGCGGTCCGCGCAATGCACCAGCTGGCCATCGACGAGGGTGAATCCTACCCTCTTGGCTCAGCTGCTCTGCGGCAGGAGTTTTACGTGGATGACCTTATTTCGGGCGGTAATTCGGTCGCACAGGTCATGGAAAAGATGCACCAAACATCAGCTTTACTGTCCCGTGGTAACTTTAGACTTAGGAAATGGTGCTCCAGTCACCAGGAAGTACTTGAGGGAACCCCTGAAGATGACATAGAGAAGTTCCTAAAGTTTAATGATGGAAGCGACATAGCCAAAACTCTCGGCTTAGCGTGGGACCCTGCTTCGGATCAGCTGCTTTTTGCCTTGTCCGCACTGGACACAACCTCAAAGCCATCAAAGCGGTCGGTTCTAGCTACGATTGCGCGGTTCTACGACCCTCTTGGATTGATAAATCCAGTCATTGTCAGGTGCAAAATCTTCCTTCAGCAGCTTTTCCTCGCTTGGTTCTTCGTTCTAGTGTGGCTACAGAAGTTCACGGATTCTGTGATGCCAGCTTAGAAGCATATGGCGCTTGCGTGTATGTCGTGTCCAGGGAAGCCCAGTCTTCGAGCCACGTTTTGTGCTCAAAGTCGCGAGTGGCTCCGCTAAAGACTATATCGATTCCTAAGCTGGAATTAAGTGGAGCCCATTTGCTTGCGAAAATCATGCAGAATGTAAAGGACATGGGAATCTTTACAGGTCGGTTCTATTGCTGGTCGGATTCGTCAACAGCATTATCTTGGATTAGGGACGAGCCAGCTAAATTTCAAGTTTTCGTGGCAAATCGAGTGGCATCAATTCAGGAGTTGACGGCAGACATGGAATGGCGCTATGTTCCCACATCTTTAAATCCTGCTGATATTCTCTCGAGAGGCTCGCCTCCCAACCATCTTATCCAGTCAGAGCTATGGTTTCACGGCCCATCCTTTTTGCTATGCTCCAAGGATAAGTGGCCTGTATCTCCTACTAACAACATAGCAACTTTGGAGCTTCGCAAGAGAGGATTGCTAATCACGTCTCCACATGCCGATCTCACGTCCGGATGCAAATTTGCGAATTCATTCTTTCGCATGCAGCGCACATTCGCCTACATGCATAAATTTATACATCGTCTTAGGCATCCAGGACTCACCGTTTCTGATATTCGGCAAGGAACGCATCTTCTAATTCGACACATTCAGCTGGCAAATTTGTGGATGGACATAAAGGAGATTCGGCGCAATGGTCAAGTCATGAAATCCAGTTCTATTAGTTCGCTCAACCCGTTCATCGATCATTCTGGACTACTTAGAGTTGGAGGTCGTCTTGGCAACTCATCGCTAGGATTTGATGCTCAGCACCCGCTCATTCTGCCAAAGGGACATTCCATTACCTTTGCGCTGATAAGATATTACCATGAAAGAAACCTCCATGCCGGACCTCGCGCCTTGGTATCCAAAATTCGGCTGGAATATTGGCCCATTGGAGGTGTTAAGGCAGTGTCAAGGGTCGTCAGCAGATGTGTGAGATGCTTCAGGACTAGGCCGCGCATGGTCGAACACATCATGGGAGACCTACCTAAGGAACGTTTGGAAGGATCTCGAGCTTTTGAAGTCACTGGAGTAGATTACTGTGGACCTTTTTTCTACCGATCAGAAATCCGCACAAGGCCTCCGATCAAGTGCTACATTAGCGTATTCATCTGCTTCACTTCCAAGGCTATACACATGGAGCTCGTAAAGGATTTGACCACTGCATCGTTTCTAGGCGCACTAAAGCGTTTTACTTCCACTCGAGGAAGGCCAAGTCAAATTTGGTCGGACAATGCGACAAACTTCGTTGGCGCCAAGAACGAGCTTCTGGAGCTAAAGAAGCTCTGTCTGAGCGAACCGCATATGAAGGAGGTCCACGAATCCTGCTTGGCTGACTCGATCGACTGGCGTTTCATTCCACCTCGCTCTCCGCATTTTGGCGGGTTGTGGGAAGCGGCCGTGAAGACCGCAAAATATCACCTGTACCGCTCAGTTGGACCATCTGTGCTTAGCTTCGACGAGCTGCGCACTCTGATCTGTCAGATCACTGCAATTGTTAACTCTCGCCCTTTGCTCTCGCTTTCAGAAAATCCTGATGATTTAGACGTTTTGACTCCTGCTCATCTGCTTTTAGGCGGCCCCTATGAGCAAATCCTCGAGCCTGACCTAACGAAGCTGAACTACAATCGTCTGGATGGCTGGCAGCGGGTCACCCAACTACAGCAAATATTTTGGAGCCGTTGGCGCGAAGAGTATCTCACTCTTTTGCAAGAGCGCGCGAAGTGGCGCACCCCCGCGCAAAACATCTGCAAGAACGACCTCGTTCTGGCTAGAGTGGTCGATGTCGTTTTCGGCAAGGACGGAGTGTGTCGCGTCGCTGACCTGAAGACATCCTCAGGAAACATCAGGAGGGCCCTCACTCGGCTATGTTTGCTGCCCCTTAAGGAATCTGTTGAGAGACTAGCTCCCAACGGGGGGAGTATGTTCGGGCCAGCCGCTGAAGAATAACCGTAACTTTAAAATTATTATTATTGTATGAGCATAGAGAGCCGCCTACATATGTTGTAAAGCATTGACTTTCTGCAGAGCTGCTGCGCTCTCCCGCTAAAGGGGCTCTCTGCCGCCGCCACTTCGGCAACTACTTTGATCTGCTGCCGCCACTTCGGCAGTCACTTTGATCTAACGCCGTCGTCTATAGTTTAGTTCTATGCTAACCCCTCTGCGCATTGGTTGCATATCGATCTCGCATAAAGTTCATCTGGCAATAGCAAGCAATCGGCTTCCGCTAAGCCACCAAGATTAAATACGAATTATAAAGTTTAACCCAAAATCTCTTTTTATTTTGAAATACATAGGTGCCAAAAAAGCTTGGCATCTCAAACACCTACAAAATAAAAACCTGCAAATAAAATTAAATTAAATTCAGCCAAAATACAATTCAGAACACTTACCAAATCTGCAGCAAACCTGAAAATAAAACAAAATTTAAAACGTCAGCAACTAAGCAAGCAACCAGATGACATCCCAACACAACATCCAGGGAATCAACTTGAAAATAAATTAATTATATTCAATAAAAGCCAACAAATATAAAAACAAAAATTACTTAACTTGAATGCCGACAATTTACCACCAAACCTACAAAATATAAACCTGCAAATAAAATTAAATTAAATTCAGACAAAATACATTTCAGAACACTTACCAAATCTGCAGCAAACCTGAAAATAAAACAAAATTTAAAACGTCAGCAACTAAGCAAGCAACCAGAAGACATCCCAACACAACATCCAGGGAATCAACTTGAAAATAAAATAATTATATTCAATAAAAGCCAACAAATATAAAAACAAAAATTACTTAACTTGAATGCCGACAATTAACCACCAAACCTACAAAATATAAACCTGCAAATAAAATAAAATTAAATTCAGCCAAAATACAATTCAGAACACTTACCAAATCTGCAGCAAACCTGAAAATAAAACAAAATTTAAAACGTCAGCAACTAAGCAAGCAACCAGAAGACATCCCAACACAACATCCAGGGAATCAACTTGAAAATAAAATAATCATATTCAATAAAAGCCAACAAATATAAAAACAAAAATTACTTAACTTGAATGCCGACAATTTACCACTAAACCTATAAAATATAAACCTGCAAATAAAATAAAATTAAATTCAGCCAAAATACAATTCAAAACACTTACCAAATCTGCAGCAAACCTGAAAATAAAACAAAATTTAAAAAAATAATCAGTCAAAACGCAAATCAATTCACTTACTACGATAGCCATCAAACTAACCAATCAAAACCTGCAAATAAAATACAATCAAAATCAGCCAAAACAGTAAAAGACTCGCCTACCAAATACAACGCAAAACTCCAAATAAACCAATTGAACCTGCAAATAGAATACATTTAATAATCAGCCAAAACACAAATTAATTCACTTACTACGATAGCTTCCAAACAAACCAATCAAAACCTGCAAATAAAATACAAACAAAACATAAACCTGAAAACAAAATAATATTAAAATCAGCCAGGAGTTTCATATTCATCCACAGAAAGAAGCATATGCGTTGCCGTTCTTCTTAGAGTTGCACCGATTGGATTCGGCCGGGAAAAGAGGGACGAGGCGATGCCGCGCTTGCGTTGCCGATGCTTGGAGGTCTCCCTGTCGTCCATGCCTCCGTTTCGCACCGGATGAGGGGTCCAGGAGCGGCGTTACAAAATTTTTATGCCTAAGTCAAAAAAAAGAAAAAGAAAACACAAGCCAATCTTAACTTTGTTTACAAAAGCCAGTAATCGATAACTGTATAGTATTTTTCTGTATATTTTTATCAATGTTACCGTAATGTTAAAAAAAATACCTAAATGTTCAAAAAATTGTAAAAGTTTCCATAAATAATGTTAAATGTTGCTAATAGTGATAAGAACATTAATAAAGATTGCGTCAGGGTCACTCTAAGTGCTCTGAGCAAGTTTATACATAAAAAAAAAAATTTATACATCAAAAAATCAAAAACAAAAAAATTAAAAAGCAAAAAATTAATAAAATAAAACATAAAAAAATACTACAATCAAGGGCCACTAAAGGAATTAAATAAAAGCAATTAAAAACAAACAAAGAGGTGTTGTGCAAAAAGAACAAAATTTTTCTCTGGAGAACCACATGGATAAGAAAATGGCGGACCATGGACAGATGGAAGAAACAAACATGAAGCTCAGCCCCGATTCGGACAAACCAACTGTTGCGCATAGGAAACCAACAGGTGGGTGCATCTCACTCTCGTCCAACTCGGATCTCGAGGGGTGCTCCCCTCCGAGAGCCGGGTCGAGAGCCACTTTTCCATTTTCCATAACTGTTCCCACGCAGCGTCACGGCCAGCAACATGTTGAGCCAACGTCAGACCCGCTACATATAAATGTAGCTGAAACAAACATTCCTAAACATGTTGCTGAAGACGAAGTAGAGATGACATCAGACCTGCAACATATAAATGTAGAGAACAAAAAAAAACGGGATGCTGAAAATGAAACAAATAAAGAAAATTATATATCACAAGCCAGTAATAAAAATAAATCATCCACAAATAAAATTAAAGCCAAAAAAAATTTATTCCAACCACTAATTCAGGCATCTCCCCCAACAATGACCATGAGTAGATCTTCACCACTGACGGAGCTAGAAAATAGCAATGACTTGGTCAAAAATTGGCTCAGGGATATGCCAACGACTAGGACCCTCAACACGGCAGTCATCCCAGCCCCCGTTATTACCCCCGGTAAAAGATTGAATAGGGACATGGACAGCACTGGTAAAAGGTAAAAAAGCACAACTCCACTGAGGCAAACAGGCTATCAACGTCACCTCCCAAGAAGAAAGGTAATGACACTGGGGTGTCACACGTCGTCCCTGTGCCAAACGAAAATGCTCAGCCTTGTCCACTCCCCACAATGAGTAGGCATAGCAAAGATCTCAATGACAGCGAAAGTAACCATATCGAACAGCCTGAGCTCCTTCCATGGCAGGTAGTGCCATCGAGCAAGAGAGTGCCTTCTATTCACATAGCTGGTGTCAAAGCTATAGTTCCCCTACTAGAACAACTAAATTATACAGCGGGTGTGGACAGCTTCAAAACGAAAAGCACCCCAGGGAACGGTATCAGAATCCAATGCGTTGATATGAACGCCCGTAGGAAAATAACACAACTCCTCCACGACCAAAAGTTGCTAATGCATACGCACCAGCCAAACGGTCAGCGTGGTGAACGTTATATTCTGAGACACCTGCACTACTCGACGACGAATGAGTGGATTTCTGCTGAATTAAAAAAAAGGGCCTTCGTCGTCAGATTCTGCGCCAACATGAAGCATGTAGCTACAGGAAGGCCAATAAACATGTTCGATCTAGAGATTGAGCAGAAAAGGGATGGCTCGCATGACGAAATTCTAAAGATAAATGTATTAGGAGGACAGTCAGTGGCATTTGAAAAAAAGCTGCCACCCAGGAATCCCCTGCAATGCCACAGGTGCCAGGCCTATGGTCACACCAGAAACTATTGCCGGAACGAGCCCAAATGCATGAAGTGTGCCAGAGGCCACCTCTCAACCGAATGCACGAAGCCCAGGCACACCCCAGCCAAGTGCGCAAACTGCGACGGGGAACATGTCAGCTGCTTTAAGGGCTGTCCAGCCTTTAAAGCGGCCAGAAGCAGGCTCAAGGTGAACAAACTGATCAACGATGATAGACTCACAAAGCAAGCTTTAGGGAGGCCCAGCGCATGGGAGCAGATATCCAAACGTCCTCAAACATTCCGAGTGGCCCCCTTTCCAGCAGGTAGCCATCGCAGGGATGTGAGTGGCTGTGACGAGGGCCGAAGTGGACCAGTGAGGGGCTTCACAAACCCTTTCTCTGGCAGAAATGTCCAACCCAAGCCCAGCCACCATAGTACCGAAATCAAGAGAAGGCTTACCAAGATTAAGAACAGAGAAAAGAGAAAACAAACAACCAGCCATGGACATGAATCCCAACCCAGCCGCCAGCCATCTGGAGAAATTCCAGAATAGACTGCGAGAGGAGCAGATTGCACTCTCACAGTCCTCTAAAACAATGGCAGTGGGTCCGGCCGAACCTGAAAGCAAGCGATTTGAAGAAAGGCTGAACAAGATCGAAGCCAGCATAAGTGACATCCTGGCTGCCATCAGTCAACTAGGCAGTCTAGTGCAGAGCCTTCCCTCCAACGACAAGTCCGTGCCTCTCAGGGCAGACAGAGATAACAGCAGCCAAATGGAAGAAGACAACTAAAATGACTTATGTTAATATCACAGGCAACATTGACATCCAGACAATACAAATTTATTCATGCACACAAACAACAGCAGCAACAACAACAATTCCAATACGTTAAGGGTAGCCTTTTGGAATGCCTGTGGAATAAAAAATAAAATGATTAAATCAGAAACTCATATGACAAATGTGAACATACATGGTCATCGAAACAAGGGTCAAGCAGGATGCATGGAATCACCCAATTTTGCTCGACAAATCCTGGGCTGGTCCTTGATTATTGACACCTTACCACCTGAAATGTAAATAAATAAAGTTAAAATCATTACAAAAAATCATTAAAAGCCAATAAATATAACCACAAAAACTACTTACCAAATTTATCATGAATCTGAAAATAGAAAAACCTGAAAGCAAAACAAAATATAAAATAACTATTTACATAACAAATTAATTTAAATAAATACTCAAACAATTTGTAGACATCAGGAGCAGCAGCCCTTCCAAGAGACACGCTTGAAAAACCATTTACATTGGAATAAAGCTGCACCAAAATGTGGCGAAGGCCCCTCACGTCATACATGGAATCACCCAACTTTGCTCTACAAATTCTAAGCTGGTCCTTGATTGCTGACACCTTACCACCTGAAATGTAAATAAATAAAGTTAAAATCATCACAAAAAAAATCATTAAAAGCCAATAAACTACCCACCAAATCTATCATACATACATACATACAAAATAACTATTTACATAACAATCAATGTCAGTAAATACACAAACAAGTTGTAGACATCAAGCGCAACAGCCAGTGAAAATAAAACAAATATCAGTCATCAAAAGCCAACAAATATAACAATAAATACTTACCTTTGTATGTGACACCTTACCACCAAACCAGCAAAAAATAAAACTGCAGATAAAATAAAATTTCAATTGGCGTAAAAACAATTGAAATCACTTTTCTTTTTCCCACCAATTTTCTTTAAACCTGAAAATAAAACACTATACTCATTAAAAGTCAACAAATATAACAACATAAATTACCTAACTTGATTGCTGACACTCTATTACCAAACCTGTAAAAAAAATAAAATTAAATGCAGCCAAAATACAATTTAAAACACTTACCAAATCTGCCGCAAACCTGAAAATAAAACAACCAAAGTCCTAAAAAGAAAAAAAAAAAGAGCCAACAAATATAACAACATAAACTACACAAAATTACATACAAATTATTACAAAGCTGAAGACAAAACCTGCCAATTAAATAAATAAAACACATATTGGTGTACGAAATTAGCTGTATGTACATAATAAATTTACATATGTATGTCAGCAACTAAGTAAGCAGCCAGAAGACATCCCAACGCAACATCCAGTGAATCAACTTGAAAATAAAATAATTATATTCATTAAAAGCCAACAAATATAAAAACAAAAAATTACTTACCTGGAATGCCGACAATTTACCACCAAACCTACAAAATAAAAACCTGCAAATAAAACAAAATTAAATTCAGCCAAAATACAATTCAGAACACTTACCAAATCTGCAGCAAACCTGAAAATAAAACAAAATTTAAAACGTCAGCAACTAAGCAAGCAACCAGAAGACATCCCAACACAACATCCAGGGAATCAACTTGAAAATAAAATAATTATATTCAATAAAAGCCAACAAATATAAAAACAAAAATTACCTAACTTGAGTGCCGACAATTTACCACCAAACCTACAAAACATAAACCTGCAAATAAAATAAAATTAAATTCAGCCAAAATACAATTCAGAACACTTACCAAATCTGCAGCAAACCTGAAAATAAAACAAAATTTAAAACGTCAGCAACTAAGCAAGCAACCAGAAGACATCCCAACACAACATCCAGGGAATCAACATGAAAATAAAATAATTATATTCAATAAAAGCCAACAAATATAAAAACAAAATTTACTTAACTTGAATGCCGACAATTTACCACCAAACCTACAAAATATAAACCTGCAAATAAAACAAAATTAAATTCAGCCAAAATACAATTCAGAACACTTACCAAATCTGCAGCAAACCTGAAAATAAAACAAAATTTAAAACGTCAGCAACTAAGCAAGCAACCAGAAGACATCCCAACACAACATCCAGGGAATCAACTTGAAAATAAAATAATTATATTCAATAAAAGCCAACAAATATAAAAACAAAAATTACTTAACTTGAATGCCGACAATTTACCACCAAACCTACAAAATATAAACCTGTAAATAAAATAAAATTAAATTCAGCCAAAATACAATTCAGAACACTTACCAAATCTGCAGCAAACCTGAAAATAAAACAAAATTTAAAACGTCAGCAACTAAGCAAGCAACCAGAAGACATCCCAACACAACATCCAGGGAATCAACTTGAAAATAAATTAATTATATTCAATAAAAGCCAACAAATATAAAAACAAAAATTACTTAACTTGAATGCCGACAATTTACCACCAAACCTATAAAATATAAACCTGCAAATAAAATAAAATTAAATTCAGCCAAAATACAATTCAAAACACTTACCAAATCTGCAGCAAACCTGAAAATAAAACAAAATTTAAAAAAAATAATCAGTCAAAACACAACCAATCAAAACCTGCAAATAAAATACAATCAAAATCAGCCAAAACAGAAATAGACTCGCTTACCAAATACAACGCAAAACTCCAAATAAACCAATTGAACCTGCAAATAGAATACATTTAATAATCAGCCAAAACACAAATTAATTCACTTACTACGATAGCTTCCAAACAAACCAATCAAAACATGCAAATAAAATACAAACAAAACATAAACCTGAAAACAAAATAATATTAAAATCAGCCAGGAGTTTCATATTCATCCACAGAAAGAAGCATATGCGTCGCCGTTCTTCTTAGAGTTGCACCGATTGGATTCGGCCAGGAAAAGAGGGACGAGGCGATGCCGCGCTTGCGTTGCCGATGCTTGGAGGTCTCCCTGTCGTCCATGCCTCCGTTTCGCACCGGATGAGGGGTCCAGGAGCGGCGTTACAAAACTTTTATGCCTAACTCAAAAAAAAGAAAAAGAAAACACAAGCCAATCTTAACTTTGTTTACAAAAGCCAGTAATCGATAACTGTATAGTATTTTTCTTTATATTTTTATCAATGTTACCGTAATGTTAAAAATACCTAAATGTTCAAAAAATTGTAAAAGTTTCCATAAATAATGTTTGTTCGGAGCAGAACCCAGCCGATTAGCTGCTTACCAAATAGCACCTAATTCTTGGCCCTCAGCCGCTTATTTTGTTTGTTACTTATGTCTATGTCACTCATTTGTTTGTTAAAGCTTTGCGCTTGCTTGCCCTGCTAAACGCTCTCTGCCAGCTCGCTCTTCGCTATCTCCGCTTTGCGTCTGCCTACCGACGTCGGCCGAGCGAAGCTGCGCTTAGCGATCGGAACGGCAATGTAAAGAGCAGGCAAGCCACACTTGACATTTGGATGTCACGCATTAAAGAGCATATCGCAATTTTATTTCTGCGCCGAGTTTTATTTAATTGAAATAATTAGTCGGCCGATTGGGGATAAAAACCATTATCTCCACATAAAATTTGGTGACCCCGACGTGATCTCTGAGTTGCAGTGTCAATTAATTATCATTCGCGATCGACATTCGTTAGCCTTAACAAATTTTCGGCGGTTAAGCACAATTCGGTGCTAAAACATACTTACATACACCTACATACACGCATTGCTGGCTATTAATTTCTCTGTCGCGACAATTCGGTCAGTGCAGTGCAGCGAACTCACTAATACACACAAGCTGAGTACAAAGCGGAATCGGACAGCTCGCACAGCCGCACAGCTAAAGGCATTAGCTGTAATCCCTTTGCTTTCGGTTCGCACGTTTATACGTATACAGGGTGTCTTTTTCGGTCGTGCTGAGTGACTCTTTTAAAACCTCAACATGGCAGCACCTGAGCCTACCAATGTCGCGAACGCAGCAATGCCGAGTGATGTAGATTTTTACAAGCACAAGGCCGAGTCCGTCGCGCGCCAACTAAAGGCCATGGATCGCTTTCTCACCAAGGAAGAGCTCGTCGAGTTAGATGAGGCAGAACTTCAAGCTCGCTTAGAACAAATCGAGCGAATGAATGCCGATTTCGATGCCGCTCAAACGAGCCTTGAAAGGCTGGATTTCCTGCAGTTAGCCCATGATGCCCGGCTGGACTTTTCGAATGTTTATGTCAAGGTTAGGTCCAGGCTGTCGCGGGAGTTGATGGCTGCTCGCACGGTAAATGTTGCCAATTCAACAGCTCGGCATACTCTCGAGGGAAATTCGTCGTTGTTCGCCTATAATAGTATAGGCCGTTCTCGAATGCCCGAGTTGCAGCTTCCGCGATTCGGTGGGAACTACATGGATTGGCCAGAATTCCACTCGATGTTCTCGACAATGGTGCACAAAGGCCATCGTATCCCAATCATCGAAAAATTCCAATATCTTCGTGGATGTCTAGATGGTGCTGCGCTGGATACGATTCGTTCCTTGGAACTTTCTGAGGAGAATTACGACAAGGCGTTGAATTTGCTAATGTTGCGATTCGATAATAAACTGCTACATTTTCAGGCACACGTCAAGGCTATTTTCGGGCTGCAAGGGGTGGAGAAGGGCTCAGCTATCGGCTTGCGCGCGCTCAGCGACAAAATCAATTCACACTTGCGTGCACTTCAGACCTTGGCGACCCCGCAGGAGATTTCGGATGGGTTGCTGATCTTCATCATAGGCACGAAACTGGACCACAAAACAAAGGAGAAATGGGAAGAGAACTTGCCGACGTCAGGATTGCCTCGGTGGTCAAGCATGGCCTCATTTTTGGAAGCGAGATGTCGGATGCTGGAGAATTTGGGATCAGCCATGGCAACAAGTCCTAGTCAACAGGTGGGAGAAGACAAACCTGTCACCCTTATCACCTCCAGTAACGACCATCCTAACCCCATATGTAACCATTGCAATTCCTCCGAGCATTACATATCTAGATGTCAGGCATTCCTGAATCTCTCTGCGTTTGAAAGGTACAAAGAAGCAAAGAAGAGCCGCTTGTGTTTGAATTGCCTCAACAAAGGCCATGAATTGCAGAGGTGCAGGTCAGGACTTTGCAGGCACTGCCAGGCCAAACATCACACGCTACTCCACATTCCATCGGGAACTGGTGCTTCATCTTTCTCTTCACCGGCCGAGGAATCGATCCAGCAAGAGGCCGCGACTGTGCTTCTAGCAAGCGGGTGTTCTAGCCCTCCCCCCTCGATCCAGAAATCTCAGCCTAGCCAGAACGTGTTGCTACCTACTGCCCTCGTCCATGTAACAGATCGTTATGGAGCACTTATCCCATGTCGTGCCATTTTGGATTCTGCATCACAGGCAAACTTCGTAACATCTAGACTTGCTGATCAGTTGCAGTTGGATCATCGCTCGTCTTATGTTCACATCTCTGGAATCGGAGATTCCATTCTACCTTCGAGCAAGTCTGTACATATAGTTGTACAATCCCAGGACGCAAGCTATCGAGCTTCCTTCGCTGCAATTGTCACCAACTCAATTACGGAAATGCAGCCTAACTTCGGCCTAGACGCAAAGGATTGGCCCATGCCGAATAATCTAAAACTAGCTGATCCTAATTTCTCCAAGCCCCAACGTATCGATCTGTTGATAGGTGGTGGTTTGTTCTTCGATTTAATGTGCGTCGGACAGATTCGACTATCAGACCAATTGCCAACATTGCAGGAGACAAAACTTGGTTGGATAGTGTCAGGAAGCATTGATAGCTCGGAGAATAAGCGTGCAGTTTTAGCCGCTTTTGAAAATTCCTCCTCCATCTCTAATGACGATTTTCGGGCCACAACGCTGGAGTACCAAAACTTAGAGCAGCAATGCAGGAAGCAGCTGCTCGAGTGCCAGGTGCAAGTGGAAAAACTGCGATCGGAGAATCAGGAACTGCAGCGCGAACTTTTCAATATATTAAAAACCTACATATCCACGCTAAATGAAATTCAACTTTCAACAATTTCTACATTGCCAAATTTCCTGCCATTCTATGCAATTACAGAGGTTCCCGATGATCAAGACGTAATCACGACAAGCCGCCTTCGTAAAGAAGCGCCGATTGCTGCGTTCGACGAGCATCCCAGCGTAGCCGCCAGCTGCGCCCAAGCAAGCATCTTCAAGAGGGCCGTTGGAAAAATAGCGGTTCTGCCCCTTCAGGATGGATCTGTTGAAAGCCTTTGCCTTCCAACGGGGGGTGAATGTTCGGAGCAGAACCCAGCCGATTAGCTGCTTACCAAATAGCACCTAATTCTTGGCCCTCAGCCGCTTATTTTGTTTGTTACTTATGTCTATGTCACTCATTTGTTTGTTAAAGCTTTGCGCTTGCTTGCCCTGCTAAACGCTCTCTGCCAGCTCGCTCTTCGCTATCTCCGCTTTGCGTCTGCCTACCGACGTCGGCCGAGCGAAGCTGCGCTTAGCGATCGGAACGGCAATGTAAAGAGCAGGCAAGCCACACTTGCAATTTGGATGTCACGCATTAAAGAGCATATCGCAATTTTATTTCTGCGCCGAGTTTTATTTAATTGAAATAATTAGTCGGCCGATTGGGGATAAAAACCATTATCTCCACAATGTTAAATGTTGCTAATAGTGATAAGAACATTAATAAAGATTGCGTCAGGGTCACTCTAAGTGCTCTGAGCAAGTTTATACATCAAAAATGACTCTGGCCATTGCTCCATCTCCATCTGCATCGACAATGCATCCTGGGTGGCCGGACCAGCAGCCACTCGGATGCAGCCAATCCGCACTCATATGCGGCCATCTCCACTGCGGCCATTTCCACTGGTCAACGCACACCGATTGGCCGGACCAGTGCCAGTCCCCAGTTCTCCAGGTAGAGGCAACGTGGGCGGCCGGACCAGAGTCGCTCGGCAAACACCATCACCATCCACGCCAACTCCTGGATCCTGCCTTTGTCAATTCCGATGCCGCAGATGCGTGATCTGCTGCATCACACACACGTGCACATCCAGCGCTGAGGCGGATGCGCCCTGTGCCATCCACACTGCTCCAGACGACGACGATGATCCTCCAGTACCTGAAATAGAAAATAAATAGAATTAAATTAGGCTATAAATGTCATTAATGTTGCAATTTTGTCCAAATACTCATCTGTTTGTATAAATGTACGTCAATAATTGCGAATGTCAAAATAGGGCTACCAGACTGATAGAATGTAAACATGTCTGTAGATGTTAATGTTAATGTAATGTTAATGTCAATTGCCCGCAAAAATTCAAAAGAACATTATTGTTGTAAGTTAAGCTTAAATGTAAATTGCCGAAGTTATGGTAATAAGAAAAGCTGGAAATAAACTCCGCCAGTAGCAAAGCTGGCGGGCGAGTGTGCGCATCGTAGGAGTGCACGCGCATCAAATTACATCGAGGCCCGGAAACTATTACTGCAGCCGTATGAGCCACAGCGATTGCAGAGGCCACGATATCTGCAACAACTGCTTCAACACTTCCGCCCGCTGCAGCCTCGAAATCAGGATCGGAGCAGCCATCTCCGAGGAATCGCTTCCAACGCTGGTCCGTCTCGAAGAGGAGGAGCTGAAAAGAAAGAGACAGGAGGAATCAGACGCCAGGCAATTAAGAAGAATCCAACAACAAAATATCATCAATCCGAACCCCGAAAGGTTCAACGAATCGATGATAAATTGCTTCAGAAAACGATACCTCAGCGGCCAAACTCCCCGAGAAAGAATAGTGGCTCTTATCTTTGGCCAGCCACTTTCTGTCCAAAGGATAATCCTGCCAGACTACGAGGGGGATCCCGATCCAGCGACGCAGCAGCATACCCAGCAGCAGACTCAGCAGACGCAACGACAGGGCCGCCAACAACAACAACAGCAGCTAGCAACAATCAGCGGCAGCGGTAGGCCGTCGTACGGCCGGGTAGTACGTAGCGGAATTACTGAGCAGGAGCAGCAGCAGCAACAGCCACGAGCGGACAATCATCAACAGCAGCATCGCCGACCACAGCAACAGCAGCAGCCATATGTCCGTACTGTTGAGCAGCAACAGCCATCACAAAGGAAGCGGCCACAGCAGCAGCAGCATCAGCGGCAGCAGCGCGCAAGAGTTGTACAAGGGGCCAAAGCAGCACCAGCACCAACTCCAATAGCAGCAGCAACGCCCAACACCCGCAGGCCCTTGTATAGCCGAGGTGCTCAAGCCAATCCGGCCGAAAATCATTTGGCCAAGTTCCAACAGAAGTTGAGGGATGAGCAGCAGCAGCACCACCACCAGCAGCAACAAGAACAGCAAAAAACTCTCC
>NW_020825689.1:0-39344 GCF_003286085.1 Drosophila persimilis
CCAACTATCATTAAGACAAAGTCGTGCCTCGCAAATCAATTTATATACACAACATTCATCTTCAGAACTGCAGCGGTGAAATTTTTCGTTTTTCGCTTGTCACCAGTGCAGTTCGTGGTATTCTTGTGTGGTTTTCGTGTACGCGCCAGCCAAGCGACGCTCTACCCTAAATTTTTCGGGTATATTGGTTTTCCTCGTTGGGTACAATTACCCATTATTTCATTGAGTGCCTCGGCATTAAATACGATTATTAGAAACGATCTTTCGCCTTCAGTTGCTTGTATTGAGAATCAATATGACCTCAAAAGCCAACAATATCGTCCTTGAAGAGCTGAAGAAAAAGCGCAGTTGCCGTGTCAAAGGCATTCGTTTATTAGCGGACCGTTTAGAAGCGGGGGATATTCGCTGGTATCGACGGAGCTCGAGTGCAGACTCGAAACGCTGATGCGTAGCATTGACACGGCACGCGAACTTCAAGAGAAGATTGAAGATATAGACATTGACGATGAATTTGGAGTCGAGTTGGAGAACTCTCAATTGTCACAAAGGCAAAATTAATGTCTCTCATTTGCGCATTAAGACAGATGATGAGACAATACCGGCAGTACCAGCTTATGGTGGCCCAACTCGTGCTCGCCTCCGAAGTTAGCTCTGCCGCAGTTCAGCGGCAACTTTTCGGACTTTAAAAACTTCATAGGTTTATTTGAGACTCTAGTTCATAATGACCAAAGCATTCCAATTATCGAAAAAGTTCAACCATTTGCTTTCGTGTCTCTCCGGTGAAGCGTTGGGAACAGTTAGGGCTTTCCAAGTAACCGAGACCAACTACGAGAAAGTAATGGCTAGCTTAAAACGGGTGTACGATAATGATTGTCTGATCTTTAAAAATCACATTGATGCCCTATTTAATCTTCCCAAATGACCCAGCAATTCAGCATCGTCCTTAAGGAACCTTATCGATACCGCCTCATCCATATATGGTTCGTTGTTGTCGATAGGCGATGATAAAAAGATCTCGAATGCGATAATTATTCATCTCGTCTTGAGCAGAGTCGATCCGGTGACCAAAGAGAAATGGGAAGAACAGCTCGATTATGACAAACTGCCACTTTGGACGGACTGTGAAAAGTTGCTTAATCGCAGACATCAGCATCTTTCGGCCGAAAATTCGGACAAACCAAAGCAGGAGCAGAAAGCTGTGCCAAGCAAGCCGCATAATCGGAGCTCATTCGCGTGTTCCACCGCGAATACCAAAAATCAACAATGCAGCTACTGCAATGCGAAAGGCCATTTGTTGACAGATTGCAGTCCATTTGGTCGGCTAGCAGTAATGCAAAGGTTCGAATTCGCAAAAACTGCATCCTTGTGCATCAATTGTCTGCAGCCAGGCCACTCTGTAGTACGATGCAAAGCTAAGAAGTGTCGAGTGTGTGGCTGCTCACACCATACCTTATTGCATAGGTACACAGTGGCGAATAAAAGTCTAGCGTTACCATCACCCCCAGAGAATTCTTCTCCTCCTCCCAATCAGAATCAACCTTCCACTTCGCATGCTCTCCATGCGACAGCTATGGATAGAGTTATTCTGGCTACGTCGATCGTAAGCGTCCGAACAAATAATGGTGAACATGTTTTGGCCCGAGCTCTGCTTGACTCGGGGTCTCAAACCAATTTTATAACTGAGGACTTAGCACAGCGCTTACAGATCCGTAGGGAGGAGTCGTGTATCAACTTGCTTGGTATTGGTGAATCCAATTCACAAGTCAAGAAAAAGATACACACGGTGGTGAAGTCGCGAATTAATGGTAGTGAGTTTTAGGTTGATTTCTGGATTCTAAGGTCCATTTCGGGGTATCACCCTGATCAGACACTTAACGTGAGTGACTGGAAAATCCCGAAGAACTTACCACTTGCAGACCCATATTTCTTCAAGCTACAGAAGATAGATATGTTGATAGGTGTAGAAACATTTTTCGAACTTCTATCTGTTGGTCAGATTCGACAAGGTCCTGACTATCCAACTCTGCAGAAAACGCTTCTCGGCTGGATTGTGTCGGGCAGGTACACTCCAAAGGTGACTGCCACCCAAGAAGCTAGGAATTGTTTGAGTTGTCGAGAAGAGTCAGTGATCCACATCGACAATACATTACAAAAGTTTTGGTCACTGAAAGAATTGCCGTCTTCTAAAAAGTCTTTATCTCCTGAACACAAGTTATGTGAAAAGCATTATAGAAGGACTACTCAGGTCGTGCCTTCAGGTCGGTTTGAAGTAAGACTGCCGTTCAAATCAGATCCCAGTTTCTTAGGCAACTCCTTTGAAGTGGCTAAACGGCGGTTTTTATCGCTTGAAAAAAGATTGTTTCGTGACCCCGAGTTGCAGAAAATGTACTTGGAGTTCATGGAAGAGTACCTCTCCTTGGGTCACATGTCTACCACAGACAACACAATCCCAAAACTCCACATTATTTCATTCCACATCAGTGTGTGTTGAGGCCTCAAAGCACGTCGACCAAGCTCCGCGTCGTTTTCGATGCGTCTTGTAAAACGTCCTCTCAGGTGGCCTTGAACGACATATTGATGGTCGGTCCTACGATACAGGATGAGCTGTATTCGACATTGCTCCGATTCAGACTACACAGGTACGCCTTGACAGCCGATGTTAAGAAGATGTATCGCCAAGTCTGGGTCGCTGATGCGGATAGACAATTCCAGCTCATAGTGTGGAGAAGAGACCCGTCTGAGTCCTTGAGAATATACCAGCTCAACACCGTAACATATGGGACTGGACCAGCCCCATTTTTGGCAATTCGGTGTTTGAAGAGGTTGAGTGAGTCTGCAAAAGTCTCATTCCCTAAAGCTGCTGAAGTTATTGACTCCGACTTCTATGTCGATGACATGTTGACTGGTGCTGGTTGCGTAGAGGAGTTAAAGACAATTAAGTCTGATGTGGCTCAGGTTCTTCAAACCGCTGGGTTTGAATTGACTAAATGGTTTTCGAACTCACCTGAGGTCACCGCATCCGAGAGCACAGTTAAACCGATAACGATCTCGGACTCAGAGTCAACTAAGGCGTTAGGAATATCGTGGCTGCCACACGAAGACGTCTTTAAGTTCCAAATTGACACGTCAGTTATGGGTCTCCGAGCGACAAAACGGAACATCTTATCGGTGACATCAAAGCTGTTTGACCCCCTTGGCTTGTTAAGTCCTTTAGTAATTAAGGGAAAGATCCTACTGCAGGAGCTTTGGCTCAACAAGCTAGATTGGGATGAGTCAATTCCAATGAACTTGGAAACAGCATGGAACTTATTAAAAGAATCCTTGGGTCAGTTGGAGAAGATTACCATACCTCGATTTGTGCATACTGATCCCATGTCACCGATTCAAGTACATGCCTTTGCCGACGCATCCATGAGAGCTTATGGAGCCTGCGTCTATATCCGTAGAAAGACTGCAGAAGGTTTCGAGGTCTCCTTGTTGACTGCAAAGTCGAAAGTAGCGCCACCCAAGACGAAAACGCTCCCAAGGCTTGAGTTATGTGCCGCTCACCTTCTAGCAGACCTTTGTCACCGAATCAAATCACTGCTCAAGGTTCCAATTGATAAAATTATATTCTGGTAAGATTCAGAAGTTACTTTTCATTGGATCAGATCCCACCCTTCGTCGTTGTCAACATTCGTTGCGAACCGAGTAGCGGAGATTCAAGAGTGGTCAAGTGAAGCTACGTGGCGGCATGTGCCAACAAAAACAGAACCCAGCAGACATAGTTTCGAGAGGTTGTGACGTAGAGGAAATCGTGCAGTCGATCTGGTTTGGTGGACCAGAGTTCTTAAAGTTTGAAGAAGAGAGCTGGCCCAGAAATCCACACTTCGAGCTTTCCGAAGAAGAGATACAGATGGAAAGTCGGAAGAAATCGGTCGGACTGACCGTCGCGGCCAAGCCAAATTACTTAGTGGATGTAATCGAGGGATACTCGTCACACCTCAAACTGCTAAGAGTGTTCGTTTTCGTGTTCCGCTTCATCCGAAAATGCAAAGACAAAAGTCTCAACTTTGGAAAAATTCCGTCATACGGAAAATACGACGAGGCGTTTCTAAAAATAGTCGAAATAACACAGAAAATGAGTCTCAAGAAGATATTGAAAGGGTTCGTAAAGGCACCAAGTTAGGCCCCAGTCTTCAGCGCTTGAATCCCTTCATCCATGAAGAGGCTGGGACATGGTGCTCTTTTTCGTTGTTGCGAGTTGGGGGGCGACTAGTTAACGCTCCTATGTCATATAATGCCAAGTTTCCTTTGTTATTGACAAAACGCTCGCAGTTTGTGCAGACATACGTTCGCTATCTGCATCAAACGAATTTTCATGCCGGCCCACGAGCACTCGTGAGTATCCTTAGACAGCGCATTTGGATAGTGCGGATAATGCTCAGGCGGTCTGCAGGGCGACAGTTAGGTCGTGTATTCGTTGCTTTAAATGCAAGCCGCTACTCCGGACCCAAATGATGGGCAACTTACCCGCAGACCGGCTCCGTGCTCTCCGCCCATTTTCAGTATGTGGCGTTGATTTTTGTGGCCCAGTCTATACGACTCTGAAAATTCGTGGAAGGCCCCCTTATAAGTCCTACATAGCGTTATTTGTCTGTTTTGCGTCCAAGGCGGTTCATTTAGAAATTGTCTCCGATTTGACGACTAATTCCTTCTTGTTGGCATTCCAAAGGTCCGTCGGTCGTCGAGGATGTCCGCAACGCGTGAACTGCGACAACGCGACAAATTTCGTCGGAGCAAGTCGCCACTTCAGCGAACTGCGGAGGAAGATAGAGGCGGAAGCGGACGCGATACGCGAATTTGCGTCAAGAAGCGGGTGCGAGTTTGCCTTCATACCGCCTCGAGCACCGCACATGGGCGGACTTTGGGAGGCCGGTGTGAAGTCTGCCAAGGGCCTACTCCTACGGGCAGTCGGAAGCGCTCTCCTCACCGCAGAGGAGCTGGAGACCGTGCTGGTCGGGATCGAGGCGGTACTCAACTCGCGCCCGCTAGGACCCCTAAGCCCAGACCCAAGCGACGGAGACGCGCTGACTCCCTGCTGACAGGCGGGCCGCTCATCGCACCCCCAGCACCCAGGACCCCGGACCAGGAGGGTCTGAGCTGCTTACAGCGATGGTCCCGGGAGTATGTGCTGGGATTGCAAATAAGATGCAAGTGGCACCAGGAGGAGCCAAACATAAAGGAAGGCGATGCGTAATCGTCGCCGAGGACAACCTGCCTCCTCAACAGTGGCTCCTCGGAAGGGTGATCGGAACAACCGCCGGGCAGGACGGAAGGGTCAGAGTGGTCGAGCTAAGGACGAGCAGCGGAGCCACGTTCAGGAGGCCGATACACAAATTGGCGCTTCTGCCAATGGTTTGAAGCCTTCCAGGCCTTCAACGGGGCCGGTGTAGCGCCATTTGAATAATAATAATTGTTATTTGGATAGTATTTCATGAAGTCTAGTGTAAGTTAGGCTAGGGCAAAGCGGGAGCGCAATAAAAGCTCGCTCTCTCGCTCTTGGCGAATTCGCCCCGCTTTGCCACCGTAGGTAAGGTAGGCATAGAAGAAATTGTTTTAATATATAAAAGGGGTCGAGAAAAATCCATGAAATCGAACGCACGCACCCCTTTTCTTTCGTCGTATTAAAATAAAAAATTGCAGTCACCCAAGAAATTTCGGTATTGTTATTTAGAAAAACTATTCTAAAATTTCAGTTTGACTTGCGCTTAGAGTTAACGAACGAATAGAATTTTTAGGATCACTACGAAAGTTTCTACTACATTGTGAAAGGTAATGATTATAACACTGACTATTGACGGCAAGGAATAGAGAGCGAGCGGAGGAGTATACAGCTAAGGCCAACGTGGAGCCCGACTTCTGGTACTTTTTATAGAGCCGGGATTTATTATTTTTTAAGTATGACAAATACTTGGAGAACCAGGGAGGCTTGGACGATACAGGTACAGTGATATCTGGAACAAACGTATTTAGGGCGGAGTAAATAGAACTATAAAACGAGTTAACAGTTGCATCTATGTTCGGTAATGAATAAAGAAACGACCAATCAACCCGCGAGAGATGTAGATCTAAATCGATAAAGTTTGTTTTGCGAAAACACTTTATGTGACAAGGAGCCATGGAACTGTCAGCACCTCCAGATTGTGTACACTCCAGTGATATCAACAAAGTTGGATGGTAAGGATCTTCAGGGAGAGATATTGGGCTTGCTCTAGATACCGTAGCAATTGGGAAACAACAGGTTAGCGTCATCACAAGGCAGCCAAGAAAGAAATGGGAGGTTAAAGTCCCCCATGACAATAATTCGATCATTGCACTCTAATGCAGAAACAACAATATTAATTGCTGAGAGGTGGTGTAAGTAAAGCTCAGCATCAGACCTGGGAGGAATGTAAGAGCAGGTTAAATAGAACGAGGGGGAACGTTGTGAGTTGCTGCGGACACCGCAACTCTAAGGTTATACCCGATACTAAGTCAGTATGGCTCTCCTCCGGCAGACGCCGCTAATATTTAACGACACGACAGAGAGTGCGTGCGAGAGAGACAGGAAATCAGTCTGAGCGTGACGTCGGGCGCTGCGTAGCCACTGCAAATTGATTTGTTCCTTTTGGCTAAAAAAATGGTCTGATCTGATCCAGATTCAACAATCTAATAGATATGGTCATTATCTATGATTCTGCGTTTTTAGTTTTCTCAAATCTGCAATATTGTGGATGCAACAGATTTTCGTCCTTTGTGGGGGCGGATGGGGGTGGGGCGAAATTCTGAGATATACGTTTTATAGTGACATCTTAAAGGAGTGTGTGCACCAAATTTGGTTATTTAGCCTTAATAGTCTCTGAGATTTGTGGTTGCCTCAGATTTTCGTCCTTTGCGGGGGCGGAAGGGGGTGTGGCGAAATTTGGACAGGAAACGGTCAAGGTCCGATATCACAGGAGTGTGGATACCAAATTTGGTTGCTCTGGCTTTTATAGGTTCTGAGATCCTTGAACTCATATTTTGCAATTGGCGAAACCGACCATGAAACCTGTGTGTTAGAGTGAGACAGAGCGAGAAAGAGTGAAATTGTTTTCGTGATTCTGGCTGTAATAATTATACGATCTGGTTCAGATTTTGAACTCTAGAAGATATAGTCATCTTCTACGATTCTGCGTTTTTAGTTTTCTCGTATCGTCGAAATTGTGGATGCCACAGATTTTCGCCCTTTGTGGGGGCGGAAGTGGGCGGGGCAAAGTTTTGAAATATTTTTGGAGCAGTGACATATCACAGAAGTCTGGATCCAAAACATCGTTGCTCTAGCTCTTATAGTCTTTGAGCATTAGGCGCTGAAGGGGACGGACAGACGGACAGACGGACAGACGGACGGACGGACAGACAGACAGGGCTCAATCGACTCGGCTATTGATGCTGATCAAGAATATATATACTTTATAGGGTCGGAAACGATTCCTTCTGGACGTTACACACATCCACTTTTACCACAAATCTAATATACCCCAATACTCATTTTGAGTATCGGGTATAAAAATGCGGAGCCAACACGAACTTTGACTGCAACAAATTCAATTCCGTGAATGTTATTAAATGGGAATAACTCAGATGAGAAAACAGATTTAACTGCAATCAGAACCCCACCTGCAAAAGATGGGCGGTCCATTCTATAAATAGTGTAACTATCAATGAAAATTTCATGATCATTGACAGAGGAGTTAAGCCAGGTTTCGGTAAACGCGATGGCATCGAAATCAAAGGACGCGCTATTAGTATGAATTTGACGCAATTTTCCCAGCAAACTGCGAACGTTCTGATAGTGCATGGAAAAATAGTACATCAGTTTTTTGGAGCATCTTCGGTAATTCTTGGATTCGAGTTCGAATCTTTGAGAAGGAACTCATGCACAATTGTATGCTCAGGCCATATTGACGGTTCTAGAGAACGGGATAGTAAAGAATCAGGGAGAAGAATTTTAAATGATGATATGTTGCGCTTATGTTTAAATGTAAATTTAGTCACAACTATATCAACAGGCGAAGTGTTAAGTTTAGAGGAAAGATGTTGTTTAACATCCTCTGTTGTAGCCTCAGGAATAAGACGAGAAACAAATATTGCTTTCCGAGGGACCACTGCTCTAAGTTGAAGTCCCGAGCGAGATCGAGATGGTGGAGCCACTCCTAAAAGAGATCTCGGTCCCAGGGCAGAGGAATTGGCAGCAATGGTTGTAGCAGGAATCGGAGTAGGAATTGGGGCAGGAATTGGAGCAGGAATTGGAGCAGGAATTGGAGCAGGAATTGGCAAGACGTCGTCAGCAACCAGCACACCCGCACTAGGAGCACTCACCGCGTCAGAAGTGACGGCCACATTGCTCGGTGTAAAGAACTCCGGAGCCACCGTTGGCGGATTTACAGACAACGGCGTGACATGACTACACGGAAATGCTGCCGATGGATGAAGGTGGGAGGCAGGCGTACCAATCGGATTAGGTTGCAAGAGATTGTTATCATTATGCGGAATTTTCCGTCTAGGCGATTCGCTCAAGAGTTTGAGCCCAAGAAACTGTGATTCAAGGGCAAGAAAATTCTCGTTGAGAGCCACAAATTGTTTCCGGACATCCAGAAACCCAGTTCGAGTCTGTCTCATAAATGTGCGCATTTCGGCCTCAATCTCCCGACAAGCCAGACATGACCAAGACAGACCCATGCGTTTCCCATCAGATCATTCAGCCGGCCAAAATTTCCACCACCAGCACATTTTATGTGGGCAAAATTGTCGCACAGCCAGCAGCTAAGAAATGAATCATCAATGATAACACCACCGAATTCACATTTCTTTGCACTACAAACGATTGCCATTATTGACAGCAATAGAATCACTGTGCACGAATAATAAAAGAACGGAGTGAGATCGCAGGTAAAGTAGGAGAGCAGACAGCAGAGCGAGCCAGACAATCAGCTGCAGCAGCAATAATTCAAAGCAGATGATCCAACGAAGTGCAGAAAACGAGCAGTAAACTCACCAAAGCAGAGACACAAAAGAAAAGTCCACAGTGAGGGAGAGTATAGGCAATCCAGAGAGAGTGATAGCAACAATGCGAGCAGCCCGCTTATGCTCACGAGAGAGTGTGGGCGATGCAAACGCTGATGTGCAAGAACAGTGCACACCGAAGAAGCGATAACGAAAAGCAGACTGAGCAAAAAACAATAACAAATTGCCTGCACGAGTCCGATGCGTTACGATTGCAATATTGAATTTACATATATTAAACACTTCTTTACAAACAAAACACTGGTGGTTATCACAAAGTAGAATCAAATTAAAGTGATGCGATAATATATCAAAACAAAGTCACAAGAATGTTGTATGATATTTAGGCAAAGGGCGGAGAATGCGGGTGCAAGAAAAAAAACACAGCCGGCTTAAGCAAGAGCTAGAAGCGAATCCTATGATCACTCTATGTTAAATATGTTTTCCCATTTTTAATCGTTTCACAAACACATGCAGCACATTCGTTTATTATGAAATTGTAACGTATAAAACAGAGAAACAGTGCTTCGAACTATTGAACATGATAACTAGACACTGTGGATTATTGCTTTGTCAGACTCTACCCGGAATCGGGTATTATATGTAATATCTGTGGTATCACTAAAAGTGAGTGCTACGCCAGGGAGACTGCATGAGTAATCACAACGTTTATGTCAATGGGTGGATAGTTTTGCAGCAGCTTCACATTCGAGGCAAAGTCGTTCTCCAATATTGCTTCCCTTTGGATTCTATAAATCAGCAAGCTTACAATATCATGGTTCAGCAGATTTTGATGAGAAAATTAAAGCGCTGCTCGTCCGAGAATACCGAATCCCAAATTCGCAGCACATCGGGCAGTGGAAACTCCTGCGAGAGCAGGAGGGTGAGCCACCTGAAGCTGTAGTACTGCGGAGGCAGCTCTTGGCTCTTCAGATGCTATATCTTTAGTCTTCAGCATGTTAGATAGCAGGCCCATCATGAACTTTATACCACCCTCCGCATCGTCCAGAGTCTTGATGAAGAAGTCGCGTATATCGCTCATTAGAGCCGTGAAGCAGAAGAAACAGTCTACCTCCGCATGGGCGCGGTACGAGAGATCCGGATCCGAGGCCATCACATAGTAGATGGGTCCGACAATCTCATTCATGCCCTGTACGTAACCCAGGCCAGGACGTTCGCCGAGCTGAGCACCGTGGGCACTACCCGTTCGTGAAGCCGGCGCCCGTGCTCGCCTTTACTGTGCACCACAATGTCACAGGGATACTCTGTGGGCTGCTGAAAGAACGAGATGTCGGGACACAGGCGCCTCACATCTTTGTCGATCTGCAGCAGAAATTCGTTGTCATTGAAGAATGTGTTCTAGGCGCTTTCTGGCCCCTCGCTAAGCGGATGATCTTGTAGGCCAACGCCCCTTGAATCAACAGCGACGTCCCCGTCCCCGTCGCCTTCTCCAGCTCCATTGCAGCTGTGTCCCGGGGGGAGTACCAATTCCTCAATGAACTGCTGGTACAGGGCTCGCTTCTGGGCCAGCGTGGTCGTCCAACTGCTGCGTCTTGGTCCCAAGTAGCCCAACAGCAGTTTCCAGCTGAGTGCACGGAAGCTTTGTACATCGGGCACACCTGTGGATTGGATTGGATTCATGTCCATGAATTACTACGCCTATCAGAAGTGTAATATCCCACCATTAAACGTCAGTCTGCGCAGCTCCTTTAGGTCAACCACATCCTGGGCCAGCGCATCATCGAACTCTTTTACACTGAAAGATACAGGGGGGGATAACAATCTTTTGTTCTTAATTCCCGAAAACACGTCACATTTTTGTGTCGTCCATACCGCGCCTTGAAAATGGACATGCTTTGGCTGTATGCGGGCGAGGATCTCGGTCTGCTCCATGCTGGGAGAGTCGCTTTGCAATGATGTGGACTGGACTTATATTATTGCTTTGTTGTCATCCAGCCAGCTGCATTATTGCTTTTTCCAATACAGTTCGAAGCAGAAACAATTTTGATATTCCGTCGAATATTTTTAGATATCTAGATCTCTCAGCCCTGCCCACATAATTTTATCCGATTAATGAATAAATTTTCTACTTAACTGTCTTGTTTTAAATACTTGACTTTAATTGTTTTTGCCTCAATTTTGGTTCCTCAACAACAATATATGTAGCTGAAAACCCGAACTTAGCCCTCTTAAGCCCCCTCTATTTAAATAGTTCAAATACTGGAGGTAAATGACGGAAAATATTAACGATTGTAAATTCTTCTTGTAGACTCATGCCATCTTTCGTCTTAACTTAAAAAAAACGAGGGGGAACGTTGTGAGTTGCTGCGGACACCGCAACTCTAAAGTTATACCCGATACTAAGTCAGTATGGCTCTCCTCCGGCAGAAGCCGCAAAGAATGCGTGCGAGAGAGACAGAAAATCAGTCTGAGCGTGACGTCGGGCGCTGCGTAGCCAATGCAAATTGATTTGTTCCTTTTGGCTACAAAAATAATCTGATCTGATCCAAATTCAGCAACCGGATAGATATAGTCATTCTCTATGATTCTGCGTTTTTAGTTTTCTCGAATCTGCAATATTGTGGATGCAACAGATTTTCGTCCTTTGTGGGGGCGGATGGGGGTGGGGCGAAATTTGGACACGAAACGGTCAAGGTCCGATATCACAGGAGTGTGGATACCAAATTTGGTTGCTCTAGCTCTTATGGGTTCTGAGATCCTTGAACTCATATTTTGCAATTGGCAAAACCGACCATGAAACCTGTGTGTTAGAGTGCGACAGAGCGAGAAAGAGTGAAATTGTTTTCGTGATTCTGGCTATAATAATTATACGATCTGGTTCAGATTTTGCACTCTAGAAGATATAGTCATCTTCTACGATTCTGCGTTTTTAGTTTTCTCGTATCGTCGAAATTGTGGATGCCACAGATTTTCGCCCTTTGTGGGGGCGGAAGTGGGCGGGGCAAAGTTTTGAAATATTTTTGGAGCAGTGACATATCACAGAAGTCTGGATCCAAAACATCGTTGCTCTAGCTCTTATAGTCTTTGAGCATTAGGCGCTGAAGGGGACGGACAGACGGACAGACGGACGGACGGACAGACAGACAGGGCTCAATCGACTCGGCTATTGATGCTGATCAAGAATATATATACTTTATGGGGTCGGAAACGATTCCTTCTGGACGTTACACACATCCACTTTTACCACAAATCTAATATACCCCAATACTCATTTTGAGTATCGGGTATAAAAACACTATATCTGTTCAGCCACAGACATGTAAATCGGAGTCGAGCATTACTACTCGCTGCTGCTACCAGATCAACAGCTAAGCTGGGATGGATTGTGGCAGGAAAAGTCAAATCTGCCCACAATTCCTCACCCATTTGTGCACCGGGAGTAAACGAGCTCATGGAAAGATTCTGCACTCTGGACAATCTACACACGGAAGACAAACCACGCACTCCAGTGGAAGCACGGTGTGAAGCTCATTTTATAGAAAATCTTCAGACAGCTTCAGACGGCCGTTTTATTGTAAAGCTCCTATTTTCCGAACACCCTTCAGCCCTGGGGGAGACGTTGGAAACCTCAACAAAAAGTTTCCTAGCGTTGTAGCGGCGAAGCTCAACAGACACTTGGAAGAGTTATGTGGACTTCATGGAAGAGTATGAAGGACTAGGACATATGAAGATTGTGCCAGCATCAAAAGTTCCCAAAAGGCACTACTTCATTCCACATCATTGTGTACTCAAACCTGAGAGCACCACCACAAAGCTTCGGGTAGTATTCGATGCCTCATGCAAATCAACAAGCGGGAAATCTTTGAACGACATTCTGCAGGCTGGACCCACCGTTCAGAGCGAACTTATGTCCATTCATAAGTACGTATTCACAGCGGACATAGAAAAGATGTACCGGCAAGTGTGGATGAATCCGGAGGATCAATTCCATCAGATGATAGTCTGGAGAAGCAATCCATCCGAAGAGATCAGGTACTATCGCCTGAAAACAGTAACATATGGGACAACAGCTGCTCCGTTCCTAGCAACGAAATGTCTGGATCATTTGGCAATACAATACAAAGACAGACTACCAGTAGGATCAACCACATTAAAAACAGATTTCTATGTTGACGACTGTCTAACTGGAGCAAACACGATTCCAGAGGCAATTCCTGCTCGACAAGAAATAAATAAGATATTTCTACCGTCCGGATTCAAATTGCGCAAGTGGTGCTCCAACAATGAGCAACTTCTCCAAGGAATCCCCAAAGAGGATATTGTAACCGATGTAAAATTAGGAGAGACACTAAAGCACTACAGCGTGAAAACTCTGGGTCTCATCTGGATGCCGAAGAAGGATACATTGTGTGGACGAACACAGAAAAGCCAGGCTACACGCATCACCAAACGGGTGGTATGTTCCGAACTGGCCCAAATCTTTGACCCAAATCTCTTTGCACCGGTAAAGGCAAAAATCTTCATGCAACAACTTTGGGAGCTCAAACTGGATTGGGATGTCGAATTACCATTACAACACCAAACCGAATGGAAAGAATACCGGGACGACTTACAAACATTGAACAAAATGCAAATTCCCCGGCATATCTAAGATGGTAAAATTCCAGTTACCCAAGAACTCCATCCGTTTGTAGATGCATCAGAACGAGCATATGGCGCAGCAGTATATGTACGCGCTACATACAAAAACAACCAAGTGTCAGTAAGACTGCTCTGTTCGAAATCACGTGTGACGCCGACAGCCAAACAATCACTACCACTGTTAGAACTTTGTGCTGCAGTCCTCGGTGCCGAGCTCACAAACCGAGTCCGACAGGATCTGCACATGGACATTACAACGGTTTCAGGATGGTTTTGGAGTGATTCCACCGTTGTTTTATCCTGGATAAACGCATCGTCATCAACATACCATACCTTTGTGGCAAATCGAATAGCCAAAATCCAGGCATTAACAAATCAGACACAATGGCGTCACGACGTGTCATCGGCCAACAACGCAGCCGATGTCCTGTCGAGAGGAATCGCATTGTGGTGCTCAAGCATTAAGGGCAATCGCAAGACAACAATATTGGATTATCAATGACAAGACAATGGCTAGAAGCATCATCCACAGCTGTGTTAGATGCACCAAGGCTAGACCAAAGCTGATACACCAGATCATGGGCAATCTCCCAGCACAACGAGTCACACAAGCACGCCCGTTTCTTAATGTAGGCGTCGACTACTGTGGACCAATCTCGATCCACCATAAGATCCGAGGCAAAAGACCCGATAAGGCGTACATCGCCGTGTTTTGCTACTTTTCCACAAAGGCAGTACACCTGGAGCTGGTAAGCGACCTGACCACAGATGCATTCTTGGCCGCCCTGCGTCGATTCTTAAGCAGACGTGGGAAGTGCCAAACTATTCATTGCGACAATGCAACGAACTTTGTGGGTGCAAACAACCAGCTTAAAGAATTAGAAGACTCTATATTCAGCTCAAAGGCAAGTGCTCTGATCACGAATCATTGCTGAATCAGGGCTCCATCGTTTGGCGGCCTCTGGGAAGCGGCGGTAAAATCAGCAAAAAAGCTGTTGATAACAACCACCAACACAGCCTCATTGACATTTGAAGAACTAAACACAGTGATAATCGGAATTGAAGCAATTCTCAAATCTCGACCCATCACTCCAATGTCAAATGATCCCACTGATACAACAGCGCTCACCCCAGGACACTACTTGATTGGTGAACCATTGACAACGCCTCCTGACGTCAATACTGATCATCAAGGAAGAACATTGGTCAAGCGCTGGGAATTGATATCGCGCCTAAAGCTTTCACTCTGGAAACAATGGTCTACAGAATACCTCCAAGAATCGCAAGCTCGGCATAAATGGAAGACCGCTTCACCAAACGTACCTGAAGGATTATTAGTTTTGGTTAAGAAAGACAACCTTCCTGTAATGAAGTGGCCAATGGGACGCATCATTAAGACATATCCTGGACAGGACAACCACGTACGAGTGGTTGACGTTAAGACAGCATCTGGCGTATACAAGCGCCCGATCACTCGTCTAGCGCCGCTCTTTCCAGAAGATGTGGCAATCAAACGTTCCCACAACGTGATCAGTGACACCACGGAGATTGATGAGCCACCCACACAGCGAACAACAAAATTGTCACCTACATTAACATCAACATTAGTGGTGCTGTTGCTCATGCTTCCATTAGCATTGTCACAGTCAATAAATGTGACACAATTCGCAAACAAGCCTGGAATATTCTATGAGAAACTTGGAACATCAAGAATAGCAACGTCTGAGTGGACCATGATCGTATACTATGACTATTGGAAGGATATGCAACTAATGTCTGCTGAAATTTCAGAGTTACGATACATGTGCCCTGAATTAAAAAATGTTCCGGCATGTAACTCCATAGTTCAACACTTTCAACATGTGCATTACGAGCTACAAGCAGGAAGCGTTTTAATGAAAAACTCTCGAATACGCAGATCGCCGCTGGACATCATAGGAAATGTAGCAAGCAGTCTTTTTGGTGTTCTCTACGCAAAACACGCAGAGGAGATGACTCAAGTAATTGAGAAAGTGAAAACCAATGAGGACTTTCTACTACATCTGCTCCAAAACCAAACATCAATTGTCGACGCGACAATAAACGTAGTCAGAAAAGACAAAGTAACAACTGATAATCGCCTAAAAGTTGTGGAACAGCATATGGCTACTATCAACCGAGAAAGAGGGTCATATCACAGCGATCATCTGACTCAAGCGTACTTAGGACTAATAGCACAATTAACCCTGCTCACAACAACTCTCCAACGAATGCAGTCCGACATATCTGATGTCCTAATCGGTATTCATCATCGGAGAATAAGCTCCACGCTGGTGTCTCCCGAGCAACTAATAGACCAACTAGACCAGATACGGGATCATTTGCCACAAGATCAAATGCTGCCGTTCACAACGAAGGAGGTGATTCAACTATACAGAATCATGCGAGCCCAAGGAACCCCGACTGCAAAACACGTCATCTTCAAGCTGACGCTACCGCTGGTCTCAACAGCTCAGCTCGAAGTTTTCAGCATCATCCCAATTCCGTTTTGGGATTCAACAAGCTGGAGTCTATTTGACCTCAGAACCACCATAGTAACGGTGAAAATCCACCGAGACCAGTTCATCTGCTTTGACCATCAGACGATCTTCAATGTGGACAATTGCTGTGAGTTTCAACTGTTTAACAATAAAACAGAAACACTCTGTCAGGTAACACACACAAAGGCTGACACGGTGTGGCTAAAAACTCAGCATCCAAATAAATGGATCTTCGCAACGCATTCTACAACTAAACTTCAAGCAGTATGCAACGGAGTTCCGTCAACCATAACACTGAAAGGAACTGGTCTACTCTCCATGTCCCCTGGTTGCACTGCTCGCATTACTGAAGTAAGCATCAGCACCTTCAGTACCACAATTAGCGAAGTAAAATCGACTTACACTCGGTTTGGCGACGTGAGCCCACCGGAGACATCACCGTCGCCACCAATGTGGCAACTGAAGAACCAGACATCAGACATCAAGAACTTGATGATCTACGCCAGCAACTATCAACCATCAATCATCACGAGCTGCCACACCATCTCACCACCGTGCAGCACCATCAACTCGCTGCTTACGCAACCCTAGCAATATTAATTCTATTGATCATTGCCTTCATTTTCCGGGAGAAGTATCTACTATGGAAACCAAGGCCATCAAATCACGATCCAGCCATGTCATCACCCCCTATACCCCTTGCACGCCGGTTTGCCGTCGACTTGAGCGATGGTTGAACACCAGTTCAACGGCCGGGAAAATGTTCAGCCACAGACATGTATTTAATGAATATTAGGAACATACAGTGCAATCTCATACACAAATACTCATAAATAAAATTGTTCATGTCATTTCATGTAACTGAATATGACGACACGAAAAATACATTAGCAACTAAGAATAGACAATAGCACTTGTATACTCGAACCCACCAAAAGGGATCAAGCAATAAACTATCTACTTTATTGCTGCCAAGTACCTAAGTAAATACACTGAAATATAACCCCCGCACAGAGTAAGTGTACCCAATCTAAAAATACACTCACAAGGAGCCTGTGCGTTCCTTCCCATAGAATAAGAGTACCACTGCTAGCTATATAAGGAGATGCATTTGTTCAATAAAACTCAGTATCAGAAAAAGTACCATAGCTGCCTGTCACTCATCTTCCATCGCAATCATCAGGGGCTGTCGCCGTGTCTTCAGATCCTCCCTTGCGCACCGTAGGATACCCACTCCGCAATCCAACTGGTTCAAGTTCTAGTTGCGACGACCAAACTGTAGACGGTTTATGTACCGAATGCAACCCAGCTTCCTACACACATACACGGTAACATTAATAAATTTTCATTATTTTCGGGGGAAAATTGAAACATCCGCAACAAAAAGATTCCTAGCGTTGGAGCGGCGAAGCTCAACAGAAACTTGGAAGAGTTATGTGGACTTCATGGAAGAGTATGAAGGACTAGGACATATGAAGATTGTGCCAGCATCAAAAGTTCCCAAAAGGCACTACTTCATTCCACATCATTGTGTACTCAAACCTGAGAGCACCACCACAAAGCTTCGGGTAGTATTCGATGCCTCATGCAAATCAACAAGCGGGAAATCTTTGAACGACATTCTGCAGGCTGGATCCACCGTTCAGAGCGAACTTATGTCCATTCATAAGTACGTATTCACAGCGGACATAGAAAAGATGTACCGGCAAGTGTGAATGAATCCGGACGATCAATTCCATCAGATGATAGTCTGGAGAAGCAATCCATCCGAAGAGATCAGGTACTATCGCCTGAAAACAGTAACATATGGGACAACAGCTGCTCCGTTCCTAGCAACGAAATGTCTGGATCATTTGGCAATACAATACAAAGACAGACTACCAGTAGGATCAACAACATTAAAAACAGATTTCTATGTTGACGACTGTCTAACTGTAGCAAACACGATTTCAGAGGCAATTCCTGCTCGACAAGAAATAAATAATATATTTCTACCGTCCGGATTCAAATTGCGCAAGTGGTGCTCCAACAATGAGCAACTTCTCCAAGGAATCCCCAAAGAGGATATTGTAACCGATGTAAAATTAGGAGAGACACTAAAGCACTACAGCGTGAAAACTCTGGGTCTCATCTGGATGCCGAAGAACGATACATTGTGTGGACGAACACAGAAAAGCCAGGCTACACGCATCACCAAACGGGTGGTATGTTCCGAACTGGCCCAAATCTTTGACCCAAATCTTTGACTCGTTGCACCGGTAAAGGCAAAAATCTTCATGCAACAACTTTGGGAGCTCAAACTGGATTGGGATGTCGAATTACCATTACAACACCAAACCGAATGGAAAGAATACCGGGACGACTTACAAACATTGAACAAAATGCAAATTCCCCGGCATATCTAAGATGGTAAAATTCCAGTTACCCAAGAACTCCATACGTTTGTAGATGCATCAGAACGAGCATATGGCGCAGCAGTATATGTACGCGCTACATACAAAAACAACCAAGTGTCAGTAAGACTGCTCTGTTCGAAATCACATGTAGCGCCGACAGCCAAACAATCACTACCACTGTTAGAACTTTGTGCTGCAGTCCTCGGTGCCGAGCTCACAAACCGAGTCCGACAGGATCTGCACATGGACATTACAACGGTTTCAGGATGGTTTTGGAGTGATTCCACCGTTGTTTTATCCTGGATAAACGCATCGTCATCAACATACCATACCTTTGTGGCAAATCGAATAGCCAAAATCCAGGCATTAACAAATCAGACACAATGGCGTCACGACGTGTCATCGGCCAACAACGCAGCCGATGTCCTGTCGAGAGGAATCGCATTGTGGTGCTCAAGCATTAAGGGCAATCGCAAGACAACAATATTGGATTATCAATGACAAGACAATGGCTAGAAGCATCATCCACAGCTGTGTTAGATGCACCAAGGCTGGACCAAAGCTGATACACCAGATCATGGGCAATCTGCCAGCACAACGAGTCACACAAGCACGCCCGTTTCTTAATGTAGGCGTCGACTACTGTGGACCAATCTCGATCCACCATAAGATCCGAGGCAAAAGACCCGATAAGGCGTACATCGCCGTGTTTTGCTACTTTTCCACAAAGGCAGTACACCTGGAGCTGGTAAGCGACCTGACCACATATGCATTCTTGGCCGCCCTTCGTCGATTCTTAAGCAGACGTGGGAAGTGCCAAACTATTCATTGCGACAATGCAACGAACTTTGTGGGTGAGTTTAATTTTATTTTTTTTGCAGGTTTATATTTTGTTAATGGAGTGTCGGCAATCAAGTTAAGTAATTTATGTTTTTATATTTGTTGACTTTTAATGAATATAATTATTTTATTTTCAAGTTGATTCACTGGATGTTGCGTTGGGATGTCTTCTGGCTGCTTGCTTAGTTGCTGACATACATATGTAAATTTATTATGTATATACAGTTAATATCGTACACCAATATGTGTTTTATTTATTTAATTGGCAGGTTTTGTCTTCAGCTTTGTAATAATTTGTATGTAATTTTGTGTAATTTATGTTTTTATATTTGTTGTCTTTTTTTTGAGGACTGTAGTTGTTTTATTTTCAGGTTTGCGGCAGCTTTGTAATAATTTGTATGTAATTTTGTGTAGTTTATGTTGTTATATTTGTTGGCTCTTTTTTTATTTTTTTTTAGGACTTTAGTTGTTTTATTTTTAGGTTTGCGGCAGATTTGGTAAGTGTTTTAAATTGTATTTTGGCTGAATTTAATTTTATTTTATTTGCAGGTTTGGTAATAGAGTGTCAGCAGTCAAGTTAGGTAATTTATGTTGGTATATTTGTTGACTTTTAATGAGTATAGTGTTTTATTTTCAGGTTTAAAGAAAATTGGTGTGGAAAAGAAAAAGTGATTTCAATTGTTTTTAAGCCAATTGAAATTTTATTTTATCTGAAGTTTTTTTTTTTGCTGGTTTGATGGTAAGGTGTCAGTAAGTAGTTTATTGTTATATTTGTTGGCTTTTGATGACTGATGTTTGTTTTATTTTCACTGGCTGTTGCGCTTGATGTCTACAACTTGTTTGCGTATTTACTGACATTGATTGTTATGTAAATAGTTATTTTGTACGCCAATACATGATAGATTTGGTGGGTAGTTTATTGGCTTTTAATGATTTTTTGTGATGATTTTAACTTTATTTATTTACATTTCAGGTGGTAAGGTGTCAGTAATCAAGGACCAGCTTAAAATTTGTCGACAAAGTTGGGTGATTCCATGTATGACGTGAGGGTCCTTCGCCACATTTTAATGCAGATTTATTCGAATGTAAGTGTTATTTCAAGCGTGTATCTTGCAAAGGCTGTTGCTCCTGATGTCTACAAATTGTTTGAGTATTTATTTAAATTAATTTGTTATGTAAATAGTTATTTTATATTTTGTTTTGTTTTCAGGTTTTTCTATTTTCAGATTCATGATAAATTTGGTAAGTAGTTTTTGTTGTTATATTTATTGGCTTTTAATGATTTTTTGTGATGTCTTTAACTTTATTTACTTACATTTCAGGTGGTAAGGTGTCAGTAATCAAGGACCAGCTTAGAATTTGTCGAGCAAAGTTGGATGATTCCATGCATGACGTGAGGGGCCTTCGCCACATTTTGATGCAGCTTTATTCCAATGCCAATGTTATTTCAAGCCTGTCTCTTGGAAAGGCTGTTGCTCCTGATGTCTACAAATTGTTTGAGTATTTATTTAAATTAATTTGTTATGTAAATAGTTATTTTATATTTTGTTTTGTTTTCAGGTTTTGTATTGGCTGGATGTCAATGTTGTCTGTGATATTAAATGAGTCATTTTAGTTGTCTTCTTCCATTTGGCTGCTGTTATCTCTGTCTGCCCTGAGAGGCACGGACTTGCCGTTGGAGGGAAGGCTCGGCATTAGACTGCCTAGTTGACTGATGGCAGCCAGGATGTCTCTTATGCTGGCTTCGATCTTGTTCAGCCTTTCTTCAAATCGCTTGCTTTCAGGTTCGGCCGGACCCACTGCCATTGTTTTAGAGGACTGTGAGAGTGCAATCTGCTCCTCTTGCAGTCTATTCTGGAATTTCTCCAGATGGTTGGCGGCTGGGTTGGGATTCATGTCCACGGCTATAGGAGCTCTCCGTCCTTTCCCTACTTTATCCTTTTTTGGCTGGTTGTTTGTTTTCTCTTTTCTCTGTTCTTAATCTTGGTAAGCCTTCTCTTGATTTCGGTACTATGGTGGCTGGGCTTGGGTTGGACATTTCTGCCAGAGAAAGGGTTTGTGAAGCCCCTCACTGGTCCACTTCGGCCCTCGTCACAGCCACTCACATCCCTGCGATGGCTACCTGCTGGAAAGGGGGCCATTCGGAATGTTTGAGGACGCTTGGATATCGCCTCCCATACGCTGGGTCTCCCTATAGCTTGCTTTGTGAGTCTATCCTCATTGATCAGTTTATTCACCTTGAGCCTGCTTCTGGCCGCTTTAAAGGCTGGACAGCCCTTAAAGCTGCTGACATGTTCCCCGTCGCAGTTTGCGCACTTGGCTGGGGTGTGTCTGGGCTTCGTGCATTCGGTTGAGAGGTGGCCTCTGGCACACTTCATGCATTTGGGCTCGTTCCGGCAATAGTTTCTGGTGTGACCATAGGCCTGGCACCTGTGGCATTGCAGGGGATTTTTGGGTGGCAGCTTTTTTTCAAATGCCACTGACTGGCCTCCTAATACATTTATCTTTAGAATTTCGTCATGCGAGCCATCCCTTTTCTGCTCAGAATCTGACGACGAAGGCCCTTTTTTTTAATTCAGCAGAAATCCACTCATTCGTCGTCGAGTAGTGCAGGTGTCTCAGAATATAGCGTGCACCACGCTGACCGTTTGGCTGGTGCGTATGCATTAGCAACTTTTGGTCGTGGAGGAGTTGTGTTATTTTCCCTGGGTTGCTTTTCGTTTTGAAGCTGTCCACACCCGCTGTATAATTTAGTTGTTCGAGTAGGGGAACTATAGCTTTGACACCAGCTATGTGAATAGAAGGCACTCTCTTGCTCGATGGCACTACCTGCCATGGAAGGAGCTCAGGCTGTTCGATATGGTTACTTTCGCTGTCATTGAGATCTTTGCTATGCCTACTCATTGTGGGGAGTGGACAAGGCTGAGCATTTTCGTTTGGCACAGGGACGACGTGTGACACCCCAGTGTCATTACCTTTCTTCTTGGGAGGTGACGTTGATAGCCTGTTTGCCTCAGTGGAGTTGTGCTTTTTTACCTTCTTGAACTCGGAGGCAAGCTTTTTGGCGGCGATGCTTTGGAATTTTGGGGTGTTAAGGTCAAGATCAAGGTCCATTCTCGGTGTGCCAATGGGGGATTTGTCCTCGTCAGTGCTGTCCATGTCCCTATTCAATCTTTTACCGGGGGTAATAACGGGGGCAGGGATGACTGCCGTGTTGAGGGTCCTACTCATTGGCATATCCCTGAGCCAATTTTTGACCAAGTCATTGCTATTTTCTAGCTCCGTCAGGGGTGAAGATCTACTCATGGTCATTGTTGGGGGAGATGCCTGAATTGGTGGTTGAAATAAATTTTTTTGGCTTTAATTATACCCGATACTCAAAATGAGTATTGGGGTATATTAGATTTGTGGTAAAAGTGGATGTGTGTAACGTCCAGAAGGAATCGTTTCCGACCCCATAAAGTATATATATTCTTGATCAGCATCAATAGCCGAGTCGATTGAGCCATGTCTGTCTGTCCGTCTGTCCGTCCGTCCGTCTGTCCGTCCCCTTCAGCGCCTAATGCTCAAAGACTATAAGAGCTAGAGCAACGATGTTTTGGATCCAGACTTCTGTGATATGTCACTGCTACAAAAATATTTCAAAACTTTGCCCCGCCCACTTCCGCCCCCACAAAGGGCGAAAATCTGTGGCATCCACAATTTTAAAGATACGAGAAAACAAAAAACGCAGAATCGTAGAGAATGACCATATCTTTTAGACTGCAGAATCTGAATTGGATCGTATTACTATTATAGCCAGCATCAAGAAAACAATTTCTCTAACACACAGGTAGCATAGGCGGCTTTGCTTAGAGTAAAACATTAGCGCCTAGATCTCAGAGACTATAAAAGCTAGAGCAACCAAATTTGGTATACACACTCCTAATATATCGGACCGAGACGAGTTTGTTTCAAAATTTCGCCACACCCCCTTCCGCCCCCGCAAAGGATGCAAATCTGGGGATATTCACAAATCTCAGAGACTATTAAAGCTAGAGTAACCAAATTTAGTATCCGCACTCCTGTTAGATCTCACTATAAAACGTATATCTCAAAATTTCGCCCCACCCCCTTTCGCCCCCACAAAGGACGAAAATCTGTTGCATCCACAATATTGCAGATTTGAGAAAACTGAAAACGCAGAATCATAGATAATGACCATATCTATCAGATTGCTGTTGCGCTTGATGTCTACAACTTGTTTGCGTATTTACTGACATTGATTGTTATGTAAATAGTTATTTTGTACGCCAATACATGATAGATTTGGTGGGTAGTTTATTGGCTTTTAATGATTTTTTGTGATGATTTTAACTTTATTTATTTACATTTCAGGTGGTAAGGTGTCAGTAATCAAGGACCAGCTTAAAATTTGTCGACAAAGTTGGGTGATTCCATGTATGACGTGAGGGTCCTTCGCCACATTTTAATGCAGATTTATTCGAATGTAAGTGTTATTTCAAGCGTGTATCTTGCAAAGGCTGTTGCTCCTGATGTCTACAAATTGTTTGGGTATTTATTTAAATTAATTTGTTATGTAAATAGTTATTTTATATTTTGTTTTGTTTTCAGGTTTTTCTATTTTCAGATTCATGATAAATTTGGTAAGTAGTTTTTGTTGTTATATTTATTGGCTTTTAATGATTTTTTGTGATGTCTTTAACTTTATTTACTTACATTTCAGGTGGTAAGGTGTCAGTAATCAAGGACCAGCTTAGAATTTGTCGAGCAAAGTTGGATGATTCCATGCATGACGTGAGGGGCCTTCGCCACATTTTGATGCAGCTTTATTCCAATGCCAATGTTATTTCAAGCCTGTCTCTTGGAAAGGCTGTTGCTCCTGATGTCTACAAATTGTTTGAGTATTTATTTAAATTAATTTGTTATGTAAATAGTTATTTTATATTTTGTTTTGTTTTCAGGTTTTGTATTGGCTGGATGTCAATGTTGTCTGTGATATTAAATGAGTCATTTTAGTTGTCTTCTTCCATTTGGCTGCTGTTATCTCTGTCTGCCCTGAGAGGCACGGACTTGCCGTTGGAGGGAAGGCTCGGCATTAGACTGCCTAGTTGACTGATGGCAGCCAGGATGTCTCTTATGCTGGCTTCGATCTTGTTCAGCCTTTCTTCAAATCGCTTGCTTTCAGGTTCGGCCGGACCCACTGCCATTGTTTTAGAGGACTGTGAGAGTGCAATCTGCTCCTCTTGCAGTCTATTCTGGAATTTCTCCAGATGGTTGGCGGCTGGGTTGGGATTCATGTCCACGGCTATAGGAGCTCTCCGTCCTTTCCCTACTTTATCCTTTTTTGGCTGGTTGTTTGTTTTCTCTTTTCTCTGTTCTTAATCTTGGTAAGCCTTCTCTTGATTTCGGTACTATGGTGGCTGGGCTTGGGTTGGACATTTCTGCCAGAGAAAGGGTTTGTGAAGCCCCTCACTGGTCCACTTCGGCCCTCGTCACAGCCACTCACATCCCTGCGATGGCTACCTGCTGGAAAGGGGGCCATTCGGAATGTTTGAGGACGCTTGGATATCGCCTCCCATACGCTGGGTCTCCCTATAGCTTGCTTTGTGAGTCTATCCTCATTGATCAGTTTATTCACCTTGAGCCTGCGCATTAGCGCCTAGATCTCAGAGACTATAAAAGCTAGAGCAACCAAATTTGGTATACACACTCCTAATATATCGGACCGAGACGAGTTTGTTTCAAAATTTCGCCACACCCCCTTCCGCCCCCGCAAAGGATGCAAATCTGGGGATATTCACAAATCTCAGAGACTATTAAAGCTAGAGTAACCAAATTTAGTATCCGCACTCCTGTTAGATCTCACTATAAAACGTATATCTCAAAATTTCGCCCCACCCCCTTTCGCCCCCACAAAGGACGAAAATCTGTTGCATCCACAATATTGCAGATTTGAGAAAACTGAAAACGCAGAATCATAGATAATGACCATATCTATCAGATTGCTGAATCTGGATCAGATCAGATAATTTTTGTAGCCAAAAGGAACAAATCAATTTGCATTGGCTACGCAGCGCCCGACGTCACGCTCAGACTGATTTTCTGTCTCTCTCGCACGCACTCTTTGTCGTGTCGTTTAATATTAGCGGCGCTGCCGGAGGAGAGCCATACTGACTTAGTATCGGGTATAACTGTAGAGTTGCGGTGTCCGCAGCAACTCACAACGTTCCCCCTCGTTTTATTTGTGGTCGATTTATTTTTATTACTGGCTTGTGATATATAATTTTCTTTATTTGTTTCATTTTCAGCATCCCGCTTTTTTTTTTTGATGTTTAAATTGGCTTAAGGCACACTTTCCAATGTGACCCTAAGGCAAACTTTAATTAATGTTCTTATTACATCTAGCAACATTTAACATTATATCTGACAACATTACAAGTTTTGGCAACATAAGATTACATAAATATCGATAACAATGTGGTATTTATTACAATTAATTGCTTTTTTTTTTGCTTTATTTTAATTTTATTTTAAGATTAAGCTCAGGTTAGCCCGCTCGGCCGAGTGGCTGCTGGTCCGGCCACCGAGGATGCGTTGCCTGTGGAGTGGCTCGATCAACCGAGTGGCTGCTGGTCCGGCCACCCGGGATTCGTATGCGTCTGGAGGATGTAAGTTTCGTGAAAGCGATGATGCATTTGCTTGCTATCTGTAAAATATTTAAAAACTTTTTGTTTTTTGTTTTATTTTCAGGTTTTGACTTTTGATTTGCGGAAAATTTGGTAAGTAGTTTGAGTTGTGTATTTGTTGACTTTTAATAGTTTTTAAATTTTAATTTATTTTCAGGTTTGCGGCAGATTTGGTAAGTGTTTTGAATTGTATTTTGGCTGAGTTTAATTTTATTTTTTTTGCAGGTTTATATTTTGTTAATGGAGTGTCGGCAATCAAGTTAAGTAATTTATGTTTTTATATTTGTTGACTTTTAATGAATATAATTATTTTATTTTCAAGTTGATTCACTGGATGTTGCGTTGGGATGTCTTCTGGCTGCTTGCTTAGTTGCTGACATACATATGTGTTTATACCCGATACTCAAAATGAGTATTGGGGTATATTAGATTTGTGGTAAAAGTGGATGTGTGTAACGTCCAGAAGGAATCGTTTCCGACCCTATAAAGTATATATATTCTTGATCAGCATCAATAGCCGAGTCGATTGAGCCATGTCTGTCTGTCCGTCTGTCCGTCTGTCCGTCCGTCCGTCTGTCCGTCTGTCCGTCCCCTTCAGCGCCTAATGCTCAAAGACTATAAGAGCTAGAGCAACGATGTTTTGGATCCAGACTTCTGTGATATGTCACTGCTACAAAAATATTTCAAAACTTTGCCCCGCCCACTTCCGCCCCCACAAAGGGCGAAAATCTGTGGCATCCACAATTTTAAAGATACGAGAAAACCAAAAACGCAGAATCGTAGAGAATGACGATATCTTTTAGACTGCGGAATCTGAATTGGATCGTATTATTATTATAGCCAGCATCAAGAAAACAATTAAATTTTTTCTCGCCCTGTCTCTCTCTAACACACACGTAGCATAGGCGGCTTTGCTTAGAGTAAAACATTAGCGCCTAGATCTCAGAGACTATAAAAGCTAGAGCAACCAAATTTGGTATCCACACTCCTAATATATCGGACCGAGACGAGTTTGTTTCAAAATTTCGCCACACCCCCTTCCGCCCCCGCAAAGGATGCAGATCTGGGGATATTCATAAATCTCAGAGACTATTAAGGCTAGAGTAACCAAATTTGGTATCCGCACTCCTGTTAGATCTCACTATAAAACGTATATCTCGAAATTTCGCCCCACCCCCTTCCGCCCACACAAAGGACGAAAATCTGTTGCATCCACAATATTGCAAAATCGAGTAAACTAAAAACGCAGAATCATAGACAATGACCATATCTATCCGGTTGCCGAATCTGGATCAGATCGGATCATTTTTGTAGCCAAAAGCAAGAAATCAATTTTTAGTGGCTACGCAGCGCCCGACGTCACGCTCAGACTGATTTTCTGTCTCTCTCGCACGCACTCTTTGTCGTGTCGTTTAATATTAGCGGCGTCTGCCGGAGGAGAGCCATACTGACTTAGTATCGGGTATAACTGTAGAGTTGCGGTGTCCGCAGCAACTCACAACGTTCCCCCTCGTTTATTTATATAATTGGCAGGTTTTGTCTTCAGCTTTGTAATAATTTGTATGTAATTTTGTGTAGTTTATGTTGTTATATTTGTTGGCTCTTTTTATACCCGATACTCAAAATGAGTATTGGGGTATATTAGATTTGTGGTAAAAGTGGATGTGTGTAACGTCCAGAAGGAATCGTTTCCGACCCTATAAAGTATATATATTCTTGATCAGCATCAATAGCCGAGTCGATTGAGCCCTGTCTGTCTGTCCGTCTGTCCGTCTGTCCGTCCGTCCGTCTGTCCGTCTGTCCGTCTGTCCGTCTGTCCGTCCCCTTCAGCGCCTAATGCTCAAAGACTATAAGAGCTAGAGCAACGATGTTTTGGATCCAGACTTCTGTGATATGTCACTGCTCCAAAAATATTTCAAAACTTTGCCCCGCCCACTTCCGCCCCCACAAAGGGCGAAAATCTGTGGCATCCACAATTTTAAAGATACGAGAAAACCAAAAACGCAGAATCATAGATAATAACCATATCTATCAGATTGCTGAATCTGGATCAGATCAGATAATTTTTGTAGCCAAAAGGAACAAATCAATTTGCAGTTGCTACGCAGCGCGTGACATCACGCTCAGACTGATTTTCTGTCTCTCTCGCACACACTCTTTGTCGTGTCGTTTAATATTAGCGGCGTCTGCCGGAGGAAAGCCATACTGACTTAGTATCGGGTATAACTGTAGAGTTGCGGTGTCCGCAGCAACTCACAACGTTCCCCCTCGTTTTTTTTTTGATGTTTAAATTGGCTTAAGGCACACTTTCCAATGTGACCCTAAGGCAAACTGACAACATTACAAGTTTTGGCAACATAAGATTACATAAATATCGATAACAATGTGGTATTTATTACAATTAATTGCTTTTTTTTTTTGCTTTATTTTAATTTTATTTTAAGATTAAGCTCAGGTTAGCCCGCTCGGCCGAGTGGCTGCTGGTCCGGCCACCGAAGATGCGTTGCCTGTGGATTGGCTCGATCAACCGAGTGGCTGCTGGTCCGGCCACCCGGGATTCGTATGGGTCTGGAGGATGTAAGTTTCGTGAAAGCGATGATGCATTTGCTTGCTATCTGTAAAATATATAAAAACTTTTTGTTTTTTGTTTTATTTTCAGGTTTTGACTTTTGATTTGCGGAAAATTTGGTAAGTAGTTTGAGTTGTGTATTTGTTGACTTTTAATAGTTTTTAAATTTTGTTTTATTTTCAGGTTTGCGGCAGATTTGGTAAGTGTTTTGAATTGTATTTTGGCTGAGTTTAATTTTATTTTTTTTGCAGGTTTATATTTTGTTAATGGAGTGTCGGCAATCAAGTTAAGTAATTTATGTTTTTATATTTGTTGACTTTTAATGAATATAATTATTTTATTTTCAAGTTGATTCACTGGATGTTGCGTTGGGATGTCTTCTGGCTGCTTGCTTAGTTGCTGACATACATATGTGTTTTATTTATTTAATTGGCAGGTTTTGTCTTCAGCTTTGTAATAATTTGTATGTAATTTTGTGTAGTTTATGTTGTTATATTTGTTGGCTCTTTTTTTATTTTTTTTTAGGACTTTAGTTGTTTTATTTTTAGGTTTGCGGCAGATTTGGTAAGTGTTTTAAATTGTATTTTGGCTGAATTTAATTTTATTTTATTTGCAGGTTTGGTAATAGAGGCCGTCAGCCATCGGGTGCTACAGGGGGACAAACGGATGACGGGTCGGCTCGCACAACTGTGAACTCGGAACTGAGGCGCAGCCGCTCCGGTTAGTAATACCCGGTGCGATCTGCGTCTCACACCCCCCCTAGGACACAGAGGGTTGCGAGCGAACCGTCACCCGCCGTAACTGTGCACACCGGTGGAAGTGCGACTCTCCCCGTGAGGGCGGCTGGAAACAGGTCCTAGCACGGTCATGTCTCTGCTAGGATGCTGGCGAATGGTAGTCGGGCGGAGAGAAGAAAACTCTCAGTGAAATTACCCCAATCCAAGGTGACACTGTTATATGCCGAGGGATGCATGGCGGGGGGGTTGCCCGGTCGCTAATATGCGGACTCTGGATACCTGCCGACCTCCAGTTTAAATCAGGCTTCCCGGGGCAAGCGGGCTATGCCTCGGGTGACCATCCCCTTCCCGCCTACTCGTGGGAATAACTATGCCAAATAATAATAAACATATAAAAACAAACAAAGCCGCAAAGGAGCTCGGTACTCCTCTTAAAGTACCGGAGGGACAAGCCAATCCCTCTGCACCAGCGAGGGGGGCCCGAAAAGCCAATCGGGTCCTTCCAAGTCGGGTGGCTCCAAGGGCGAAGCGGATACCGGGGTGGCTGCCAAGCAGAGCGTAATCGCGGCTGGTAAGCGCACCGGGACCGAAGAACCCTTGGGACCCCCGGCGGGCAGCGTCTCTGCACCACGGGGAGGAAAGCCGTCGTACCAGGACAGGAGACGAGCGGCCTTTATCCTGTCCAACGAAGACCCGAATTTCAAGGCGTCAGCCGAAGGAAAGGAGCAGAGGCTGTGGGCCTGCTCAATCCTTCCTCTGTTCCAGCCAGCCAAAGCCGGAAAGGGCGCAGCCAAGGCCCCCAACAAGCGGCAACGCTCAGCGGAGGACCCCGCAAATCAGCCAGGTCAAGCCCAGCAACCCAAGCGGGTGAAGACCCACCTCACGAACCGGTCGTTCGCTGAGGTGGCGAGGGGCAAGACCCTGATCGGTGAACGAGCTCTAGGACCGGTTCCTACTGGAACTGGAGGAGAACGGCGGACCACCGCCAAAGTGTGAGGACGCAGGGTGGCATCAAGGCAAGGTGAAAGCCATCGCCTGCCAAGACGCTCGCTCTGCGGCCCTCTACATGAAGGCGGTGGCGGCCCTAAAAGGTCTATCTAAGAGGTCTATCCAGGGGCGAAACTGGAGGCCGTGAAGTGGGAAGATGTCCCTAGTCGCCCGAGAGCCAGAGCGTGGGTCTCGGCTAAGCCTGCAGAGCCTGAGAAGATCCTCAGGTTACTGCAGGTCTGCAACCCCCACCTTCCTACAGCCGATTGGAAGGTGGCAAAGGTGGAGGATATCCAAGGGCAGAGGCGCCAGATTATCCTCGTCCTAAATGAGGAATCAATAGATCTCCTCGCAAAGTCGGACGGTGTAGTGGATTATGGCTATAAGAAGGTCACCATATCCACGTACAAGTCCGATCGCAAGGGCAGGCAAGCGACGGTCGAGCCAGACCCGGAGCTGCCGGAGATCCCGAAAGAGGGGGCCTCGTGCGAGGAAGATAACCCGGCGTCGGATGCGGCGTCCATGATGTCGGACGACATCCTGGACGACTACGCGTTCGACGAGAGCGACCTAGCCAGAGGTCTCAGCCATATCGTTGTCGGGGAGGCAGCCGGAGTCCCCTGACAGCGATCCAGAAGTAACAATGGTGGAGGCGAGCCTCAGGAATGTCGTTGACGCTCCTGCAGATAAACCTCCACCATTGTAAGGCAGCATGCGCTGCTCTACTGCTCCACCTGGCCAAGGGTGGAGCCGACATAGACTCATTCAGGAGCCCTGGATCCTCGGAAACAGGGTCTCCGGTCTGAGGACTTCTGACTACAAGCTATATGTAGCTGAAACCGCAGGTAAAACTCGTACCTGCATTCTTGCAAAAAGAGAGTTGCACTTATTTTTGCTCCCAAATTTCAGCAATGAAGACCACACCGCAGTGAGCCTCGAAGGCCAGGAGCGCTCACTGAGGATCTGCTCCGCATACATGGGGCATGAACAACCAGACCCCCCTCCACACGCGCCTCTCCGGGCTCTAATCGCAGACTGCTCGGCCAAGGACATCGGCCTAATTGTGGGGTGTGATGCCAATGCACATCACTGTCAGTGGGGAAGCACTGACACAAACGAAAGGGGTGAGTACCTTTTCAGTTACTTACTGACCACACAGATGGTCTTATTAAACCGGGGTAGTGATCCCACCTTTATCATTAAAAACCGCAAGGAGGTCCTGGACCTCACGCTTGCCTCTCATGAGATACAGCGTAACATTGTATCCTGGAGGGTCCTGGAAGAGCACTCCTTCTCGGACCACAGGTACGTGGAAACTGTCTTCTCCTTCTCAGTGCCGAAGCCAGTCCGTTTCCGGAACATCAGGCGGACAAACTGGACTCGGTATTCTGACTACCTCTGTCGTGTTCTCCCTGAGCCCCCATCTGAGGAGGAGTTCTCCACGGAGGCCACGACTCGTCTTCTTAAGATCTTTACCGACGCCTGCAATAAGGCGCTCGACAAAGCATGCCCCTCTGGCAAGAACAGAGGCCGGAAGAAACCTGAATGGTGGAATCCGAAACTGGGTGAACTCCGGAAAGCCTCCCGGAGACTCTTCAATAAAGCTAAGGCTGAAAACGTTGAGCAAAACTGGGCCGAGTACAAAGCCAGTCTGTCAACCTACAACAAAGAACTTAGAAAAGCCAAACGCGCCTCCTGGCGTAAGTTCGGCAGCGAAATCGAGAGTAACTCAGAAGCCTCACGCTTGCGCAGAGTTCTCTCGAAGACAACACCCACCCTGGGCTACTTGAAGAACACCGACCAGTCGTGGACTACGTCCAGCGAGGAGTCGCTAAATCTTCTCCTAAATACCCACTTCCCTGGCTGCGATGAAAACAGACCCAACTACCTCGCGCCTCCTTCCGTCGCCTCAAATGCCATCCTGAGACTGCTAAGCCAGGAGAACATTTCCTGGGCGATCAGAAGTTTTAAACCCTACAAGTCCGCGGGGCAGACGGCATTTTCCCTGCCCAACTGATTCACGCGGGACACAAAGCCATTAACTGGCTCAAAATAATTTACGAGGGAATCTTCTCCCACGGGTGCATTCCTGACACCTGGCTTCAGACCAAAGTCGTATTCATACCCAAGGCAGGCAAGCCCTCGCACACTGCCCCAAAAGATTTCAGACCCATAAGTCTATCGTCTTTTCTTCTAAAGGCGATGGAGCGGCTCCTGGGGCTGCATCTAACGGCGTGCATTCCGTCCAGTCTGATCTCAGACTCCCAGCATGCCTATCGGAAGGGAAGATCCACCGAAACGGCCCTACACTCGATCACATCGATCATCGAAGCGTCCCTTAATTTTAAGGAGTACACCCTAGTAGCCTTCCTCGACATAGAAGGCGCCTTTAACAACATCCTTCCGACCGCCATCACGGGCGCACTGACGGATCTGGGCGTTGACTCCAGGACGGTGAGCTTGATCGATCAGATGCTACAATGCAGGACGGTTGAGGCATCACTGGGGACGTCAACGTGTACCAGATTTGTCAGCAGAGGCACACCGCAGGGCGGAGTCCTCTCGCCCCTCCTATGGAACGTGGCAGTGAACACACTGCTGCGGGAGACAGAGGGGGTGGCTGCCGCGTGGTGGCGTTCGCGGACGACGTTGCCATAGCATTCTCCGGAAAATTTCCGCAGACGATGTGTGAGTGCATGACAAGTACTCTCACGAAAATGTCGAAATGGGCAGACAAATGCGGGTTAGGCGTCAACCCGTCTAAAACGGAACTGGTGCTTTTCACTAGGAAGTACAAAGTTCCGGCACTGATTCCCCCAAGACTATGTGGGGAAACGCTAGTCTTCAGCAACAACGCCAAGTATCTTGGCCTAATCCTCGATAGAAAGCTCGATTGGAAATTGAGCATAGAGGATAGAGTAAAGAAGGCCACAGTGGCCCTCTATACTTGCAGGAAAGCCATCGGACTAAAATGGGGAATGACCCCATATATAGTTCGGTGGCTCTACACCGCCATCATACGACCAATCATGCTCTATGGAGTGGTGGTATGGTGGCCAGCCTTGGACAAAAGGACAGGCCTCAACAAACTCAGCAGAGTTCAACGCATGGCAGAGCTATGCATAACTGGCGGGCTACGCACTACTCCAGGGGAAGCCCTGGATACTGTGCTGGACCTCCTCCCGGTTGATCTCATGGGAAAGAAGGTGGCAACACTTTCCGCCCTCCGAATGAGAGAAGCCAGACTGTGGAAAGCATCCGCGGTTGGGCACTCGGGAATCCTGATGAGACTCCCGCAATTACCAGAGAGGACAGATTACTGTATCCCCAGTGATCACCTCTCGACGCCCTTCCAGGTATCAATCCCATCTAGGGAGGACTGGGAGATGGGCGAACCAGGGCCTGCAAATGCGGTCCACTTCTACACTGATGGCTCAAAGCTAGACGGCCGCGTGGGAGGCGGAGTCTACTGCAGCGAGCTGAACATCAGTCATTGCTTCAGGCTCCCGGATCACTGTAGTGTGTTCCAAGCGGAGGTTGAAGCCATCAAGGAGGCCATTTCGATCGTCTCCAAACTACTCCTAGATACGCACTTAGTGTGCGTCTTCTCGGACAGCCAAGCAGCTATCAAAGCTCTAGGCTCAATATCGTCGAACTCAGCGACTGTAAATAACTGCCGCAGGTCTCTGCACGAGACCGCAGAGCAGTTAGATCTCTTCCTTATATGGGTCCCCGGCCACAGGGACATCGAGGGGAATGACGCCGCCGACGAGCTAGCCAGGCAGGGTACTACGATTCCTCTCCTATCGGAGAGGGAGCAAGTAGCGATGCCCTTGGCTACGTGCAGGCTCCTAACGCACGAATTGTTCGATCAAAATGCCAATAGGAGATGGCAGCAAACCGTTTCCTGTAAAGTCTCAAGATTGATATGGCCATATCGATCGAAGAAGCGCTCAGCAGAGCTGTATAAACTCAGCAGAGCACAGTGCTCTGCAGTTACTAGAGCCATTACGGGACACTGGCAGATCGGCACTCACGCCTCTAGACTGTCAATCCCTCATAACGACTTCTGCAGGAGTTGTCGCGACGAGGAGGAGGAGGAATCGGTCCCCCACTTCTTCTGCCACTGCCCAGCCCTTGGAAATCGTCGTCTTCGTATTCTCGGGGCCGCTTTCCTCACGGACATTTCGGACCTATCCGTAATCAAACCAGGGACCTTGTCCAAATACATCCAAGCCCACGGATAGGACTGCCCTTAACCTGCATTAGTATGCTCTCACGGTTCGGGCAACGCGAAGGGGCACATGCCCATGCGGCAACACAACGGACCTGTTTATAGGTCCAAGTGAGCTTGGGGGCGGGAGGCTCTTATCCCCCCCCCCCCCCCCCCCCCTCCTCCCGGCTACCGCCTTAACCTAATCTAACCTTTGGTAATAGAGTGTCAGAAGTCAAGTTAGGTAATTTATGTTGTTATATTTGTTGACTTTTAATGAGTATAGTGTTTTATTTTCAGGTTTAAAGAAAATTGGTGTGGAAAAGAAAAAGTGATTTCAATTGTTTTTACGCCAATTGAAATTTTATTTTATCTGAAGTTTTATTTTTTGCTGGTTTGATGGTAAGGTGTCAGTAAGTAGTTTATTGTTATATTTGTTGGCTTTTGATGACTGATGTTTGTTTATTTTCACTGGCTGTTGCGCTTGATGTCTACAACTTGTTTGCGTATTTAATGACATTGATTGTTATGTAAATAGTTATTTTGTACGCCAATACATGATAGATTTGGTGGGTAGTTTATTGGCTTTTAATGATTTTTTGTGATGATTTTAACTTTATTTATTTACATTTCAGGGTGGTAAGGTGTCCAGTAATCAAGGACCAGCTTAAAATTTGTCGAGCAAAGTTGGGTGATTCCATGTATGACGTGAGGGGGCTTCGCCACATTTTGATGCAGCTTTATTTCAATGTAAATGGTTTTTCAAGCGTTTCTCTTGGAAGGGCTGTTGCTCCTGATGTCTACAAATTGTTTGAGTATTTATTTAAATTAATTTGTTATGTAAATAGTTATTTTATATTTTTTTTTTGCTTTCAGGTTTTTCTATTTTCAGATTCATAATAAATTTGGTAAGTAGTTTTTGTTGTTGTATTTATTGGCTTTTAATGATTTTTTGTGATGATTTTAACTTTATTTATTTACATTTCAGGTGGTAAGGTGTCAGTAATCATGATAAATTTGGTAAGTAGTTTTTTGTTGTTATATTTATTGGCTTTTAATGATTTTTTGTGGTGATTTTAACTTTGTTTATTTACATTTCAGGTGGTAAGGTGCCAGTAATCAAGGACCAGCTTAGAATTTGTCGACAAAGTTGGGTGATTCCATGTATGACGTGAGGGTCCTTCGCCACATTTTAATGCAGATTTATTCCAATGTAAGTGTTATTTCAAGCGTGTATCTTGCAAAGGCTGTTGCTCCTGATGTCTACAAATTGTTTGAGTATTTATTTAAATTAATTTGTTATGTAAATAGGTTTTTTATATTTTGTTTTGTTTTCAGGTTTTTCTATTTTCAGATTCATGATAAATTTGGTAAGTAGTTTTTGTTGTTATATTTATTGGCTTTTAATGATTTTTATACCCGATACTCAAAATGAGTATTGGGGTATATTAGATTTGTGGTAAAACTGGATGTGTGTAACGTCCAGAAGGAATCGTTTCCGACCCTATAAAGTATATATATTCTTGATCAGCATCAATAGCCAAGTCGATTGAGCCCTGTCTGTCTGTCCGTCCGTCCGTCCGTCCGTCTGTCCGTCTGTCCGTCTGTCCGTCCCCTTCAGCGCCTAATGCTCAAAGACTATAAGAGCTAGAGCAACGATGGTTTTGGATCCAGACTTCTGTGATATGTCACTGCTCCAAAAATATTTCAAAACTTTGCCCCGCCCACTTCCGCCCCCACAAAGGGCGAAAATCTGTGGCATCCACAATTTCGACGATACGAGAAAACTAAAAACGCAGAATCGTAGAAGATGACTATATCTTCTAGAGTGCAAAATCTGAACCAGATCGTATAATTATTACAGCCAGAATCACGAAAACAATTTCACTCTTTCTCGCTCTGTCTCACTCTAACACACAGGTTTCATGGTCGGTTTTGCCAATTGCAAAATATGAGTTCAAGGATCTCAGAACCTATAAAAGCCAGAGCAACCAAATTTGGTATCCACACTCCTGTGATATCGGACCTTGACCGTTTCCTGTCCAAATTTCGCCACAAGAGCCCCTTCCGCCCCCGCAAAGGACGAAATCTGAGGCAACCACAAATCTCAGAGACTATTAAGGCTAGAGTAACCAAATTTGGTGCACACACTCCTTTAAGATGTCACTATAAAACGTATATCTCAGAATTTCGCCCCCCCCCCATTCCGCCCCCACAAAGGACGGAAATCTGTTGGATCCACAATATTGCAGATTTGAGAAAACTAAAAACGCAGATCATAGATAATGACCATATCTATTAGATTGCTGAATCTGGATCAGATCAGACCATTTTTTAGCCAAAGGAACAAATCAATTTGCAGTGGCTACGCAGCGCCCGACGTCACGCTCAGACTGGATTTTCTGTCTCTCTCGCACGCACTCTTTGTCGTGTCGTTAAATATTAGCGGCGTCTGCCGGAGGAGAGCCATACTGACTTAGTATCGGGTATAACCTTAGAGTTGCGGTGTCCGCAGCAACTCACAACGTTCCCCCTCGTTTGTGATGTCTTTAACTTTATTTATTTACATTTCAGGTGGTAAGGTGTCAGTAATCAAGGACCAGCTTAGAATTTGTCGAGCAAAATTGGATGATTCCATGTATGACGTGAGGGGCCTTCGCCACATTTTGATGCAGCTTTATTCCAATGCCAATGTTATTTCAAGCCTGTCTCTTGGAAAGGCTGTTGCTCCTGATGTCTACAAATTGTTTGAGTATTTATTTAAAATAATTTGTTATGTAAATAGTTATTTTATATTTTGTTTGTTTTCAGGTTTTGTATTGGCTGGATGTCAATGTTGTCTGTGATATTAAATGAGTCATTTTAGTTGTCTTCTTCCATTTTGGCTGCTGTTATCTCTGTCTGCCCTGAGAGGCACGGACTTGCCGTTGGAGGGAGGCTCGGCATTAGACTGCCTAGTTGACTGATGGCAGCCAGGATGTCTCTATGCTGGCTTCGATCTTGTTCAGCCTTTCTTCAAATCGCTTGCTTTCAGGTTCGGCCGGACCCACTGCCATTGTTTTAGAGGACTGTGAGAGTGCAATCTGCTCCTCTCGCAGTCTATTCTGGAATTTCTCCAGATGGTTGGCGGCTGGGTTGGGATTCATGTCCACGGCTATAGGAGCTCTCCGTCCTTTCCCTACTTTATCCTTTTTTGGCTGGTTGTTTGTTTTCTCTTTTCTCTGTTCTTAATCTTGTAAGCCTTCTCTTGATTTCGGTACTATGGTGGCTGGGCTTTGGGTTGGACATTTCTGCCAGAGAAAGGGTTTGTGAAGCCCCTCACTGGTCCACTTCGGCCCTCGTCACAGCCACTCACATCCCTGCGATGGCTACCTGCTGGAAAGGGGGCCACTCGGAATGTTTGAGGAGCGATATCTCTAACTCGAACATGTTTATTGGCCTTCCTGTACTACATGCTTCATATTGGCGCAGAATCTGACGACGAAGGCCCTTTTTTTAATTCAGCAGAAATCCACTCATTCGTCGTCGAGTAGTTCAGGTGTCTCAGAATATAGCGTCGCACCACGCTGACCGTTTGGCTGGTGCGTATGCATTAGCAACTTTTGGTCGTGGTAGGAGTTGTGTTATTTTCCCTGGTTGCTTTTCGTTTTGAAGCTGTCCACACCCGCTGTATAATTTAGTTGTTCTAGTAGGGGAACTATAGCTTTGACACCAGCTATGTGAATAGAAGGCACTCTCTTGCTCGATGGCACTACCTGCCATGGAAGGAGCTCAGGCTGTTCGATATGGTTACTTTCGCTGTCATTGAGATCTTTGCTATGCCTACTCATTGTGGGGAGTGGACAAGGCTGAGCATTTTCGTTTGGCACAGGGACGACGTGTGACACCCCAGTGTCATTACCTTTCTTCTTGGGAGGTGACGTTGATAGCCTGTTTGCCTCAGTGGAGTTGTGCTTTTTACCTTCTTGAACTCGGAGGCAAGCTTTTTGGCGGCGATGCTTTGGAATTTTGGGGTGTTAAGGTCAAGATCAAGGTCCATTCTCGGTGTGCCAATGGGGGATTTGTCCTCGTCAGTGCTGTCCATGTCCCTATTCAATCTTTTACCGGGGTTAATAACGGGGGCAGGATGACTGCCGTGTTGAGGGTCCTAGTCATTGGCATATCCCTGAGCCAATTTTTGACCAAGTCATTGCTATTTTCTAGCTCCGTCAGGGGTGAAGATCTACTCATGGTCATTGTTGGGGGAGATGCCTGAATTAGTGGTTGAAATAAATTTTTTTGGCTTTAATTATACCCGATACTCAAAATGAGTATTGGGGTATATTAGATTTGTGGTAAAAGTGGATGTGTGTAACGTCCAGAAGGAATCGTTTCCGACCCCATAAAGTATATATATTTTTGATCAGCATCAGCGTCGATTGAGCCATGTCTGTCTGTCCGTCTGTCCGTCCGTCCGTCTGTCCGTCTGTCCGTCCCCTTCAGCGCCTAATGCTCAAAGACTATAAGAGCTAGAGCAACGATGTTTTGGATCCAGACTTCTGTGATATGTCACTGCTACAAAAATATTTCAAAACTTTGCCCCGCCTACTTCCGCCCCCACAAAGGGCGAAAATCTGTGGCATACACAATTTTAAAGATACGAGAAAACAAAAAACGCAGAATCGTAGAGAATGACCATATCTTTTAGACTGCAGAATCTGAATTGGATCGTATTACTATTATAGCCAGC
>NW_020825690.1:0-44424 GCF_003286085.1 Drosophila persimilis
AAACCTTAGTGGGTTCATTGAGATGCTGAAACGTTGTTCTGGAGCTGAAAGATTAGATCCAGCCCATTGCTTAATCGTGTTGGCCAATTCAACAAAACCAGTTTTTTTCAAGTTTTTCAAGGCGTTGATTGGCTTGACTATTATGCTGCTGCTGTTCTTGCTGCTGTGCTGTAGCCACATAAGAAACTGCTGCTGCTGCTGCTGTTGGAGCTGTTGTTGCCATTGTTGAAATTGTGTCTGCTGTTGTTGTAGCAGTGCCTGAACTTCATATGAATTCTGTTGCTGGTTATTCAATCCTTGTGGCTGAGCGCTTGTAGACTATGAAACGACGTTGAGCAGGTGTAGCAGGTATTGCATTTGAATTACCATTTGCTACGGCAGAATAGGAGGGTCCTGTATTACTTCTAGTGCTACCAAAGGTTGGTGCTGAGCAATATTTCGTTGGGTGGCTGCTGTTTGTTTGGTCTATTAGCCCCCTTTTTGTGACTAGACTGCAGGTAGGAAACTGTTGCTGGTCTCCAGGAAGTGTGGTAGAGTAAGCATATGCCACTTGATTATTTAAGGGGACATGACCCGTCCTGTGCGTATATTAATTGCCTTCTTTGCGGAGCCCATTGATCGGCGTAGAAACTCCTGATACCATTGGCATCCTTTATAACTGGCCATATGGCTTCCAGAGCAGTGAATTGCAGGTTGGCTGTGCATCTAGGGGGCGTGTGCATTGTGAGGTTTGGTGATTTTCACCGCATCTGGCACAGTTGTGATGTCTGCGGCAGTATTTGGCTGTGTGGCCGAAATCCTGGCATCGACGACATTGAGCAATCTCTGTGGATTTTCGCATCCTTTCAATCCTTATTTTTTGGCGGCACATTCTTTTAGTACGCGTCGTCTATGTTCTGCAGCGACGCAGAGTTCCATGGGGTGGAGTCTTCCTCTTCGGGCACGGTGTGCAGGCGCCGATACAGTTGTCCACTCTCCGCTTCGGTAGTCTTCATATTTGCACGGCTGCTGCCTGATTCTCGCCAACATTTTCCCTGATCCACTTGCACTGTGACTCCTCCTCCAGAGCTTGATGTAGTAACTCCAATGGTTGGCGGGAAGTGCATCGGCTACCCACGTTCTGCTTCCCTCGGCGATAGTGAATATCGAATTGATACTGCTGCAGCTCTAAAGCCCAACGTGCTATCCGTCCAGTGGGGTTGTCGATCGAGTTGATACTTTTTGAGGGCGAGGATGGTCCGTGATCACGTCAAATCGGTATCCTTCCAAGTAACAGCCGCAGCTTGCGGATTGCCCACACTATTGCCAAGCATTCCTTTCTCAGTAACGGAGTAGTTCTCCTCGGCTTTGGACAAGCGTCGACTCGCGTAGGCTATTACTCGTTTCTCGTCCCTTATCTTTTGTGTAAGGACGGCTCCTAATCCTTGTTCGCTAGCGTCGGTTTGCAATGAGAATTTTTCAGAAAATCAGGCAGGCGAGGACCGGCGCTTCAGTTAACCTGCTCTTCAACTCCTCGAAGGCTTTTTCCTGTTTTCTTCTTCCGACCATTTCCATTGCCGATCTTTCCTTAACAACGCAGTCATGGGTTCTACTATTTCGGAAAAGTTGGGTACAAACCGCCGGTACCAGGAGGCCATACCGATGCATCGCGAAGTTCCTTGACACCTGCCGGGGGGTTTCAGGTTGCGCACTGCGGCGATCCTTGTCAGGATCCGTGTGTATGCCGTTCCCGCTGATGACGTGTCCTAAATATTTCAGTCTGCGTTTGAAGAAGCTGCATTTGTCCTTGTTGAGTCGAAGATTAGCCTTGCGCAGCCCGCTGTAGAACTGTCCCAAGATGCCGCATGTGGGCCTCCACGGGTGTGCCCGATGACGATAATGTCATCAAGATAGGCGAATGCGTGTGGTTCCATGTCAGGGCCAATCACGCTATTCCAGTGCTCGCTGAAGGTCGCGCCGGCGGAGTGAAGGCCAAAAGCATCACCTTCCAGTGAAACAATCCGCGGGCCCGGCACGGTGAACGCCGTGCACTCGCGGCTGGTTGGGGCAAGCGGAATTTGCCAGTAGCCGCTCTTCAGGTCCAGGGTCGATATGTACCTGGCATCTCTCAGCTGTTCCAATATGTTTGAATCCTGGGGAGGGATACGCGTCGGGGATTGATCGCGCGTTCAACTGTCGGAAGTCTATGGCACATCCTGATGTCACCCGTTTCTTGCCCACGAGGACAATTGGGGCGCTATGTGGACTCTTCGAAGGTTCAATCTGCCCTTCCTTAAGCAGTTTCGTCGACCTGTTTATTAATGACGGCTTGCATAGGCGGGGTTTTTTTGGATAATAACGTTGTTTTATAGGCTTGTTGTCGCGCATCACGATGGTGTGTTCTGCAATGGGGGACACGCCGCTGAGGCCGTCGAATTGTTTCAGTTCCTGTTGCAACCATTCGGTGATCCAGGGTTCCAGGGGTTCGTCGTCTTCGGGCTCGAATCCAGGGGTCAAAACGTCGGGCAATTGGGATATACTCACGGTGGCCACTGTTGCCTCCTTGTGTCCGTTGCCGTTCCCTGGTGCGCCTACGGCGGGGCCCGTTGTCGCCGATGCCGGGTTCGAATCGCACTCGTTTCTTGGATCGCTGCTGTACCTCGTGTACCCGGAAGGGGTTTTTCAGCATGGCTCTGTGGTCGAGGCCGGGGAGCGCCGATGTCCATCCGGGTTGGTATCCTGCCGGGGTCGAGACCTCGTCCGAATTCCTAGAATTCCTTGAAGGAACGGCCACGCACGTCTCGTTCGGTACGTCGTCCCTCGCAAGTTTTTCCCACCTCACCATCATGGATCCCAGGGGATCGGCCACGCGCTCCTCGTTCGGCACGTCGTTTCCTCGTCGGTTCTTGATGCTGGGGACCCGGTCTCGGCCGAGATTCGTAGGTTGATCCAGGCGGGATGTGGATCCTATGTCTTGAGTCCTGGTATCATGGCTGTGTTTAAATTTCAGGCGCAAGGGGACTCCTCCACACTGCAGGGTCGCGTCTATTCCGCATAGGAAATCCATCCCGAGGAGGACGTCATCCAGCACGTCTTTCATTACTAGCACCGGCATCTTTACTTGTTGATCTCCTAGTCGTATGTCTGCCATCAGCGCCTGAGTCAATTCCGAAGGGACCATCCGCCAATCTGATCGTCGTTCGTACCATCGCTCTGTCCGTTGTCCAGCTCCAGGGCTTTGCGTTCGCTAACGAAGCTCCGTGTGGCGCCTGTGTCCAGAAGTAGCGAGTAGGTCCTCTCCTTCCATGGTTACTTGCGCGCGAATTCGTCCTCTCTCCAGCCGCAGGGTTCCCTTTACTGCCTCGGGGTGGGAGTGGCGGTCTTCGCCCGGTCCCCTGCCGAGTGAAGCGCCTGTCCGTTTTCCCGACGAATTCCTGCGACAGCATTCGATGGTGCGTAGCCCGCGACGGCCGCAGTCCCAGCAGTATAAGACTTGGGGCTGTTTACACTCCCTGGAAAAGTGTCCGGACCCGCCGCAGTTCCTACAAGCCTGCTGCACGTCGATTATGGTGTCGGCGTCTTGGAGGATGGTTCCATTCCTGACATCCGGCTGCTGCGAGTCCGTCGACCAATCCCTCACCTGGGTTCTATCGTGCCGGAGATCCTGTGTCCTCGCAGCCGCGTGATTCCTTGGTCCTCGTTGACCAGCCGTTGGCCCTAAAGTTTCCCGGGGATGGGTGTCTCGTGCTTGGTTCGCGTAGCCCGTGAGCTCCGACTGTCCCTTGTTACGCGTCACCTCGAAGTTCACAACCAGTTGTGTTAATTCGGTGAAAGAATCAAAATCTTTTCGCCTCGTAAACAACTGGTATTCCGGGAGCATGTTATCGTATATCCTTTCCAATTCCTGAGCCTCGGGTGTATCCCGCGCGCTGCATCATTAGTCGAATGTCCACGAGGTACGTTTTAAACGCTTCTTTTGGTCGTTGAAAATGGGTTCGGATCTCGTCCTCTAGCCGTTGAAAGTACCGGGGAGGCAAAAAAAACTCTGAAAACTCTTTGCGAAAGGTCTCCCATGGTTCTCCACTAAGGCGGCTCGTTCGAAACCAACTCTCGGCCCGACCGGTCAACAACACGAGGATTCCTTGTGATAAGTGTCGTAGATCTATCTTATAAGTGGCTGCCCTCTCTTGCACGTGCTCAAGGAAACTTAACGGATCGCCGGACCCATCAAACACGATTCCCCAGCGGACCATTTTCTCGGTGATCGCAGCGTTAAAATGCTCCTCGTTCCAGGTGGACCCCTTCGTTGATGGGTCCTTGCTACCGTGCAGGTTTCTCTGCGCGGCACCGACGTCGATGCCATGGAGTAGGCTCTCTGCCGGCACAGCGGATCCCGACGCCACGATACTACGGCTACTGGCGGGTACGACATCATACGCAGCCGGGGGATGGGGTTGTAGGCTAAGAGGCGCGAGTGTAGAAGGGCGGGGAGAAAGTGGCTTAACCTCTGGAGTCACGGCGACTCCGTACTGGGCCTCCAATTCCTCCAACCGAGAGCGCGCCGTACTTGGTAAATCGGCCCGAGTTTGCGAAGGTCGCGAGTCGACGTCTCAACTCTTCGACAGTTCCAGCGCTGTCTAACCCAAGCTCCGCGGCAATCATCTCCAACTCGTTCTTGCGCCTGACCGAAATCCACTTGACTCCCATGTTGAGGTTGGTCCGGGTCACTGTTGCTGCACGTGGTCTACGATCAAATGTCTGGGGCGTCGCCCGAGGAATCGAAAAACGTAGCTAAGGACGCGGCGAAAGACGGGGCTCTGAATCCTTAAACGGCGAGGACGCGTGCGAGGCTATTCGGGTGGTGAATTACCGGTGGGCCGTCTTGGTCGGGGACCTGGACACGGGGGCTGGCAATTAACACGCGCTTGTTCAGGGGTACTTTAGGTCGTTGGTTTCTGCAGGATTGTTCCGGTTAGAATCCGTTGATTCGTGTTCAGTTTCGGGGGGAGCGCGAGGTGGACAGAAGACGCGGATCGCTGTCTTTCGCACGTTGTATGCTGCGGGATAGGGACCACTGTATTTTGCGCGTTGTGTACTGATCGCAGGCAGGGGCTCACTCTGTTTCACACGTTGTATGTTGACCGAATGCTGAGGATGACTCTCCCTTGCGTTGTATACAACCCGGCTTATATTGGGTCTGGCTGAACGGCCGAGCCTCTGCCGACGTCGACGTCTCGGAATCGGCCGAGAACACCCCGCGAGAGAGCCGCGGGCGAATGGTTAGGTAATAGTCGAAGATCGGGGGGTGCGGTTAGTATGAGGAAGGGATAATTTCATGTATTATACTCGTGGGTCGTTCGGCACATGCCCGCCGCCGACGCCCAGAACTGTTCTCCGGTCTTCACCCCCTCTCTCCCCACTGAAATGTAACAGAGGTCTGGCTGCCCTTGGCTCTTTCCCCACTGTACGGGCGCTATGATCCCGCATGGTTTTGCCTGAGTATAACGGGGGCCACGGAATTTTCGTTCTGCTTTGCGTGCTGCTTCGTCGCTGGTGCTTCACTTGGATTTTTTTTTTTTTTTTTCTCTCTTTCTGCTGGACATGGGAAGGGCATCACTATGCTTTGCTTGGCTGCGGGCTGTGTACTTTCATTCTGTCGTTTTCGTCTCTCATTTCCTCTTTCCCGTTCTCTCCTCTTCATTTGCCGACGGCTAACGGGGATTGTACAGCTTTTCAGCCACGCTTTGCTCGCTGCTGGCCTGTACCTTCGTATCGTATTTTCTTATTGATACCCTATAAATTTCTCCTCGGTTTGATGCGGGCGCTACCTACGCGATCTACTTGTGGGTCTTTAGGCCACGAAGGGTGAAATCCCCCCCAGAAAACTATCGTTTGAATTGTCTCAACTGTCCCTGCTCGGGCGCCATCTGTAAAGTAGTGATCCTAGGCTGGGGTCAGTCTCAGTCTGCCCAGGGTCACCTACAGTTTATTTGTAAGTTGCTGAGACGTTGAGACTGGGGGGGGAGGCGGGTCGTTGGCGCAGGGATCGCCGAGCCGCCGTCAACGACGGGGCCTTCGGGAGAAATTAGGGGGGGGGGGGAAAGCGGGCGTTGGGCCGGGCGGCGCGAAACCCACCCGAGACGCTGCACTCCCCGACTTCAGCAGGGTAAAACCCCTGTTGCCAAGGTCGAGGTGGGCCGCGGGGTCCGGGGAGGTGAAGGAAAAAGGATAAGGGGGGGGGCGCCTCTGCCGAAACGCGTACCACTTCTCACTCCAGCAGGGTAAAACCCTGTTGCCAGAGTCAGAGCGGGAGCGTAGTGACCGAAAACAGTCAGGAAAACGGAAGGGGAGGGGGGGTGGAGAGATGACCGCAGTCGGTGGTCCGACCAGAGAAAACAAATGGAAGCCAAAGAGTTCTTAATTATATGATCGAAGTTTTATTGGATTGATTCCCCTTGCACTCCCTTCTACTCCTACTACTACCTTGGCCATCGGCCAGCTCACCCACGGATCCGGCGCCTGTGTTCCTGCAGCTCGTCCATGCTTTTTCTTTCCTCTCTGGCGCGCGGCCGTTCAACACTTTTTCTTTATCTCTTCACTGTCCGCGACGTTCCGTCTTCCCTCGCTTCCAAAAATCGACTCCCTCTCTCGCCACGGTCGCTCGACGTTCTCCCCACGCCTAGCGCTCGTTTTCGGGCCAACGGGACTTTCTCGAAAGAGATCCGCTCTGCTGCCGGCTGAGCATAGCTCTCTCTCCTCGCTGTCTTCTTTGCGGTTGTTCCGTGTGAGCTGGCCGTTTGGCGGGTTTTCGGCTATGCAAAAACTTAACTAGCTTATTTACTACCATAGCATATGATTGTGACTAATACAAATCTCGCTCCATTGCGACTTACTATATTTTCAGGTTGTCTTATTAATCACTTAACTCTTGTTAGTATGTGAGGCTCCCAGTATGGGTCCTCGCTTTATTGGTAAATATCACGCAAATGATATTAAACAATAAATCGTATCCAGCACTCCAAGTGTGGATCACGCTTTGGTTAGCAAGACCCCAAACTGTGATTTCAGCGGGGGTGTAATATTCGACGCTTATCGTGTCTTCTTGTATTTTAATTATCCACGGCTAACTCCCAAAATTACAGCCTAAAACTAGGCCGTAAAAAAATTCGAGTTGAAAATCTTGTGAGCTTTGATAAAGCTTATCAACAGCTGTTTTGCGACCAAGCGGCAACGCTTTGATATGCAATTTTTCTGCCGTGCACTATATTTTATTAAATATTGCTGTGTCTGGATCCTGTATAACAGAAGAAGACCATAGAAAGTGTGGGAAAACGTGGGTTGCTGTTTTTAGTAGGCTGGGCCTCTTTATTTCTCTCCTCGTGACCGTCAGAGTGACCGGCCGTGGAAAAAGAAGTCTTGTAGAGCTGACCCAGTTCTCTAAACCAAGGTCAAGCCAAAGTCAAAGCCTAGTGCAAGTGCCAAGTGCGGCTCAAAGTGATCATTTAATTTGAGTGGACGCGCCAGTTATATATCGTCAATACTGGGGCAGCCGTTCGACCATTTGGAAAACGAACGCCCACAGTTCAGTAAAATTTTTCGATCAGCGGTGTAATTCTGTTGAGGTAATTATCCACCCAGCTACAGAGACCCGTTGAAAAATTCCTGTTTTTTCCGCGTAGGATTAGCACCACTAGTATCTACGTATTACAACGCTGGTCTAGAAGTTACGGATTGGTTATTCCCGGACACGTGCCCGTACCACCGATTTAACCCCCATCTGAAAAGAATGAATGTGCGGTAACTATTCGTTGGTCTTCAACCATAATCACGGTTTTATACATGCTCGTGCATTTATATATACCTACTACTAATCAGTTTTATAGATTTAAGATCATTATACCCTACCTCGCCCTTATGATATTCCTTCCCCAGTATATGCTGTATAGTAATACCCTATAAATGTAAGACAATATCGAATAGCAGGCTTATTTGAAGGGATCCTGACTGTTAATAGGTGGCCCTGAAGGATCATGGTAGGGTGGGCGTTCTCGCCAATGAGCGATACCGCAGCCGACAAAGATCTGACCGGTGATCTTCTTCGTTTACGTATCCATGCTGATCTGTCCCTTTGACCCCCTGTATCCCGTTTCCTAGTATCCTTTTCCTACTCGTACGCGATTTTTATACCCGATACTCAAAATGAGTATTGGGGTATATTAGATTTGTGGTAAAAGTGGATGTGTGTAACGTCCAGAAGGAATCGTTTCCGACCCTATAAAGTATATATATTCTTGATCAGCATCAATAGCCGAGTCGATTGAGCCCTGTCTGTCTGTCCGTTCGTCCGTCTGTCCGTCTTTCCGTCCCCTTCAGCGCCTAATGCTCAAAGACTATAAGAGCTAGAGCAACGATGTTTTGGATCCAGACTTCTGTGATATGTCACTGCTCCAAAAATATTTCAAAACTTTGCCCCGCCCACTTCCGCCCCCACAAAGGGCGAAAATCTGTGGCATTCACAATTTCGACGACACGAGAAAACTAAAAACGCAGAATCGTAGAAGATGACTATATCTTCTAGAGTGCAAAATCTGAACAAGATCGTATAATTATTACAGCCAGAATCACGAAAACAATATCACTCTTTCTCGCTCTGTCTCACTCTAACACACAGGTTTCATGGTCGGTTTTGCCAATTGCAAAATATGAGTTCAAGGATCTCAGAACCTATAAAAGCCAGAGCAACCAAATTTGGTATCCACACTCCTGTGATATCGGACCTTGACCGTTTCCTGTCCAAATTTCGCCACACCCCCTTCCGCCCCCGCAAAGGACGAAAATCTGAGGCAACCACAAATCTCAGAGACTATTAAGGCTAGAGTAACCAAATTTGGTACACAAACTCCTTTAAGATGTCACTATAAAACGTATATCTCAGAATTTCGCCCCACCCCCATCCGCCCCCACAAAGGACGAAAATCTGTTGCATCCACAATATTGCAGATTTGAGAAAACTAAAAACGCAGAATCATAGATAATGACCATATCTATTAGATTGCTGAATCTGGATCAGATCAGATCATTTTTATAGCGAAAGGAAACAAATCAATTTGCACTGGCTACGCAGTTCCCCCTCACAACGTTCCCCTCGTTTTTCTATACCCGATACTCAAAATGAGTATTGGGGTATATTAGATTTGTGGTAAAAGTGGATGTGTGTAACGTCCAGAAGGAATCGTTTCCGACCCTATAAAGTATATATATTCTTGATCAGCATCAATAGCCGAGTCGATTGAGCCCTGTCTGTCTGTCCGTTCGTCCGTCTGTCCGTCTTTCCGTCCCCTTCAGCGCCTAATGCTCAAAGACTATAAGAGCTAGAGCAACGATGTTTTGGATCCAGACTTCTGTGATATGTCACTGCTCCAAAAATATTTCAAAACTTTGCCCCGCCCACTTCCGCCCCCACAAAGGGCGAAAATCTGTGGCATTCACAATTTCGACGACACGAGAAAACTAAAAACGCAGAATCGTAGAAGATGACTATATCTTCTAGAGTGCAAAATCTGAACAAGATCGTATAATTATTACAGCCAGAATCACGAAAACAATATCACTCTTTCTCGCTCTGTCTCACTCTAACACACAGGTTTCATGGTCGGTTTTGCCAATTGCAAAATATGAGTTCAAGGATCTCAAAACCCTTAAGAGCTAGAGCAAACAAATTTGGTATCCACACTCCTGTGATATCGGACCTTGACCGTTTTGCGTCCAAATTTCGCCACATCCCCTTCCGCCCACACACAGGCAATCAGATTTGTTGAATAAAGCACGCACACATACTGTAAAGCCAGGCCGAGGCTGCTGGCCGAAATACCCTTCAGAATGTCGAATGCCAACCCCAATGACAACAACAACGAGCAGCCCCCAGCCGCCAAGAGGCAGCGATTGTCAGATGTTGCAAGTAAAGATGAAAGTACTTTGAATGAGATTTCGACTACTATGGACAGCAGTGAGGGTGAGGTCGGCGGGTCCTCGGGTGGTGGCGTCTCCGATCTTCGTGAGCGACTGCATAACATACTGGTGTGCGTTGTGTGCCGCGAGGTTCCACAACGCGTGCCTGCTGCCCCAGTTGTCGATCGCTCATTAGAAACTACGATCAGGAGCAGAATCTAGTGGTGCGCCAGACGCTCTGGGAGCTACCCATCAGCTGCCTCAGCTGCAATGACCAGTTCTCAGATAGGAAAGATCTCTCCAGACACTTGGAGTTCGTTTGTGAGGGACGTGTGGTTTGCTGGAAGTACCACTGCGTGGGCTGTTCTTGGAAGGGCTCCTACAAGGACAGCGTCTCACATGATTCCGACTGTGGGTTTCCCCAGAAGCAGGTAAAGGAGATCCTAGATATTCTGCTGCATGTCGAAGACAGGGAGCTTGAGGCCCAAAAGCCCGTGTTGCAGCTCCATCGGGTGCTGAGTGCTAGCCGGGTGGAATTTTTCACCTTGAGAATGAAGTGGATACACCGCTCAGAGGGTTTACACCCACGGACCCTCGAGTCTGAGGTAAGGTTTTGGAGAACCAGAACTCGTCTGCAGCATACCTCTGATGATCTCTTATCCCGATCCCCACAGACGATTCGTGCCTTTGAGGAGGATTGGGTGCTGCGTCTACGTCTGAAAAGAGCTGGGGAAAAAATCACCGTCAGCGGCCAGCTATTGCTTTCGACTACCCCACGAGTGTCCCTCATGGTTGACCATTTGATCCAGATGCCGCAGAGTGTCTGCAGCGCCAAGCAGCTGCACGACATACGCCCGCGTATCTACCGCCATATTTTCGATTCAACCGGCAAGTGCGCAAAGCGCCAGGAGCTTCCCTTGGCGGGACCTCAGGCACTGTACCGGCTATTTGCCATGACCCGGATCCAGCTCCGTTTGTGGATGTTTTTGCATTATTGAGCTGACGCTAAAAACCTTTAAATTGTGGTTTAAACCTTTATTGGGCACATCTTTTGATTTGATTTTTAAATTCGTTGCTTTAGAGCTGCATTTTTAGGGCTTGGGCGCCTTCTGGATCTGCTCGTTCACAGCAAGACCTTCTTCAGCAGCAGCGTTGGCCTTATCATGGAAGTCGTGCAGAAGCAATCGAGTAAATTAGGCATACGTTTTTGTCTGGTCTGTTAAGGTCGGCTAGTGTCGGCTAGACTTACCTTAACGCTATCCTCGTTGAAAAATTCCTTGACCTTTGCCAGCAGGTCGTTGAGCTGAGCCTCAACTGGCTTGGTGGGCTCCTCACGAGGCACGCGAGCACACATGCACACCTGAAAGCAGAGTTACAGTAAAACCACAATCAGTCAAAGCAATCTTGGCTATTTTTATACCCGATACTCAAAATGAGTGACAATCTTTGGCAATTTTAGAGATACGAGAAAACCAAAAACGCAGAATCGTAGAGAATGACCATATCTTTTAGACTGCAGAATCTGAATTGGATCGTATTATTATTATAGCCAGCATCAAGAAAACAATTTCATTTTTTCTTTTTTCTCGCCCTGTCTCTCTCTAACACACACGTAGCATAGGCGGCTTTGCTTAGAGTAAAACATTAGCGCCTAGATCTCAGAGACTATAAAAGCTAGAGCAACCAAATTTGGTATCCACACTCCTAATATATCAGACCGAGACGAGTTTGTTTCAAAATTTCGCCACACCCCTTCCGCCCCCGCAAAGGACGAAAATCTGAGGCAACCACAAATCTCAGAGACTATTAAGGCTAGAGTAACCAAATTTGGTACACACACTCCTTTAAGATGTCACTATAAAACGTATATCTCAAAATTTCGCCCCACCCCCTTCCGCCCACACAAAGGACGAAAATCTGTTGCATCAACAATATTGCACATTCGAGAAAACTAAAAACGCAGAATCATAGATAATGACCATATCTATTAGATTGCTGAATCTGGATCAGATCAGATCATTTTTATAGCCAAAAGGAACAAATCAATTTGCAGTGGCTACGCAGCGCCCGACGTCACGCTCAGACTGATTTTCTGTCTCTCTCGCACGCACTCTTTGTCGTGTCGTTAAATATTAGCGCCATCTGCCGGAGGAGAGCCATACCGACTTAGTATCGGGTATAACCGTAGAGTTGCGGTGTCCGCAGCAACTCACAACGTTCACCCTCGTTTTTTATATAAATTCTTATCTCGACCATTTGCCAGAGCTCTAAATGGGTAGTAAAATGTCCTCCATGCCCACATAGTATGCTACATAGTCTATAACTCTACTTTGAGCACTCTACTTCACTCCACTCTCTTATCTGGGCGGACCGGGACGTACGCTTCTAAGCACTTGACCTTGATAGTGGCGCCGGTAATAAGCCCGGCTCTCGGTTTCATCTCGGCTGCGACGCAAAACGATCTGTCGCTATGAGTACTCAAGTCAACGTTCTTCAGTAAAGAGCAGGACCAGTGAAACAAACTAAAAACCAAAAATAGCCAAGATTGCTTTGACTGATTGTGGTTTTACTGTAACACTGCTTTCAGGTGTGCATGTGTGCTCGCGTGCCTCGTGAGGAGCCCACCAAGCCAGTTGAGGCTCAGCTCAACGGCCTGCTGGCAAAGGTCAAGGAATTTTTCAACGAGGATAGCGTTAAGGTAAGTCTAGCCGACACTAGCCGACCTTAACAGACCAGACAAAAACGTATGCCTAATTTACTCGATTGCTTCTGCACGACTTCCATGATAAGGCCAAGGCTGCTGCTGAAGAAGGTCTTGCTGTGAACGAGCAGATCCAGAAGGCGCCCAAACCCTAAAAATGCAGCTCTAAAGCAACGAATTTAAAAATCAAATCAAAAGATGTGCCCAATAAAGGTTTTAAACTACAATTTAAAGGTTTTTAGCGTCAGCTCAATAATGCAAAAACATCCACAAACGGAGCTGGATCCGGGTCATGGCAAATAGCCGGTACAGGGCCTGAGGTCCCGCCAAGGGAAGCTCCTGGCGGTTTGCGCACTTGCCGGTTGAATCGAAAATATGGCGGTAGATACGCGGGCGTATGTCGTGCAGCTGCTTGGCGCTGCAGACACTCTGCGGCATCTGGATCAAATGGTCAACCATGAGGGACACTCGTGGGGTAGTCGAAAGCAATATCTGGCCGCTGACGGTGATTTTTTCCCCAGCTCTTTTCAGACGTAGACGCAGCACCCAATCCTCCTCAAAGGCACGAATCGTCTGTGGGGATCGGGATAAGAGATCATCAGAGGTATGCCGCAGACGAGTTCTGGTTCTCCAAAACCTTACCTCAGACTCGAGGGTCCGTGGGTGTAAACCCTCTGAGCGGTGTATCCACTTCATTCTCAAGGTGAAAAATTCCACCCGGCTAGCACTCAGCACCCGATGGAGCTGCAACACGGGCTTTTGGGCCTCAAGCTCCCTGTCTTCGACATGCAGCAGAATATCTAGGATCTCCTTTCCCTGCTTCTGGGGAAACCCACAGTCGGAATCATGTGAGACGCTGTCCTTGTAGGAGCCCTTCCAAGAACAGCCCACGCAGTGGTACTTCCAGCAAACCACACGCCCCTCACAAACGAACTCCAAGTGTCTGGAGAGATCTTTCCTATCTGAGAACTGGTCATTGCAGCTGGGGCAGCTGATGGGTAGCTCCCAGAGCGTCTGGCGCACCACTAGATTCTGCTCCTGATCGTAGTTTCTAATGAGCGATCGACAACTGGGGCAGCAGGCACGCGTTGTGGAACCTCGCGGCACACAACGCACACCAGTATGTTATGCAGTCGCTCACGAAGATCGGAGACGCCACCACCCGAGGACCCGCCGACCTCACCCTCACTGCTGTCCATAGTAGTCGAAATCTCATTCAAAGTACTTTCATCTTTACTTGCAACATCTGACAATCGCTGCCTCTTGGCGGCTGGGGGCTGCTCGTTGTTGTTGTCATTGGGGTTGGCATTCGACATTCTGAAGGGTATTTCGGCCAGCAGCCTCGGCCTGGCTTTACAGTATGTGTGCGTGCTTTATTCAACAATTCTGATTGCCTGTGTGTGGGCGGAAGGGGGTGTGGCGAAATTTTGACGCAAAACGGTCAAGGTCCGATATCACAGGAGTGTGGATACCAAATTTGTTTGCTCTAGCTCTTAAGGGTTTTGAGATCCTTGAACTCATATTTTGCAATTGGCAAAACCGACCATGAAACCTGTGTGTTAGAGTGAGACAGAGCGAGAAAGAGTGAAATTGTTTTCGTGATTCTGGCTGTAATAATTATACAATCTGGTTCAGATTTTGCACTCTAGAAGATATAGTCATCTTCTACGATTTTGCGTTTTTAGTTTTCTCGTATCGTCGAAATTGTGGATGCCACAGATTTTCGCCCTTTGTGGGGGCGGAAGTGGGCGGGGCAAAGTTTTGAAATATTTTTGGAGCAGTGACATATCACAGAAGTCTGGATCCAAAACATCGTTGCTCTAGCTCTTATAGTCTTTGAGCATTAGGCGCTGAAGGGGACGGACAGACGGACGGACAGACAGACATGGCTCAATCGACTCGGCTATTGATGCTGATCAAGAATATATATACTTTATGGGGTCGGAAACGATTCCTTCTGGACGTTTCACACATCCACTTTTACCACAAATCTAATATACCCCAATACTCATTTTGAGTATCGGGTATAAAAATAGCCAAGATTGCTTTGACTGATTGTGGTTTTACTGTAACTCTGCTTACAGGTGTGCATGTGTGCTCGCGTGCCTGGTGAGGAGCCCACCAAGCCAGTGGAGGCTCAGCTCAACGACCTGCTGGCAAAGGTCAAGGAATTTTTCAACGAGGATAGCGTTAAGGTAAGTCTAGCCGACACTAGCCGACCTTAACAGACCAGACAAAAACGTATGCCTAATTTACTCGATTGCTTCTGCACGACTTCCATGATAAGGCCAACGCTGCTGCTGAAGAAGGTCTTGCTGTGAACGAGCAGATCCAGAAGGCGCCCAAACCCTAAAAATTCAGCTCTAAAGCAACGAATTTAAAAATCAAATCAAAAGATGTGCCCAATAAAGGTATAAACCACAATTTAAAGGTTTTTAGCGTCAGCTCAATAATGCAAAAACATCCACAAACGGAGCTGGATCCGGGTCATGGCAAATAGCCGGTACAGGGCCTGAGGTCCCGCCAAGGGAAGCTCCTGGCGGTTTGCGCACTTGCCGGTTGAATCGAAAATATGGCGGTAGATACGCGGGCGTATGTCGTGCAGCTGCTTGGCGCTGCAGACACTCTGCGGCATCTGGATCAAATGGTCAACCATGAGGGACACTCGTGGGGTAGTCGAAAGCAATAGCTGGCCGCTGACGGTGATTTTTTCCCCAGCTCTTTTCAGACGTAGACGCAGCACCCAATCCTCCTCAAAGGCACGAATCGTCTGTGGGGATCGGGATAAGAGATCATCAGAGGTATGCTGCAGACGAGTTCTGGTTCTCCAAAACCTTACCTCAGACTCGAGGGTCCGTGGGTGTAAACCCTCTGAGCGGTGTATCCACTTCATTCTCAAGGTGAAAAATTCCACCCGGCTAGCACTCAGCACCCGATGGAGCTGCAACACGGGCTTTTGGGCCTCAAGCTCCCTGTCCTCGACATGCAGCATATCTAGGATCTCCTTTCCCTGCTTCTGGGGAAACCCACAGTCGGAATCATGTGAGACGCTGTCCTTGTAGGGGCCCTTCCAAGAACAGCCCACGCAGTGGTACTTCCAGCAAACCACAAGTCCCTCACAAACGAACTCCAAGTGTCTGGAGAGATCTTTCCTATCTGAGAACTGGTCATTGCAGCTGAGGCAGCTGATGGGTAGCTCCCAGAGCGTCTGGCGCACCACTAGATTCTGCTCCTGATCGTAGTTTCTAATGAGCGATCGACAACTGGGGCAGCAGGCACGCGTTTTATTGAAGATGGCAACAGCCAGAACGGCGGTCTTGCAATCCTCACACATGATATGCCCATGGCTGCACTGATAGAAGTCGTGTGGTTGTGGAACCTCGCGGCACACAACGCACACCAGTATGTTATGCAGTCGCTCACGAAGATCGGAGACGCCACCACCCGAGGACCCGCCGACCTCACCCTCACTGCTGTCCATAGTAGTCGAAATCTCATTCAAAGTACTTTCATCTTTACTTGCAACATCTGACAATCGCTGCCTCTTGGCGGCTGGGGGCTGCTCGTTGTTGTTGTCATTGGGGTTGGCATTCGACATTCTGAAGGGTATTTCGGCCAGCAGCCTCGGCCTGGCTTTACAGTATGAGTGCCTGCTTTATTCAACAATTCTGATTGCCTGTGTGTGGGCGGAAGGGGGTGTGGCGAAATTTTGACGCAAAACGGTCAAGGTCCGATATCACAGGAGTGTGGATACCAAATTTGTTTGCTCTAGCTCTTAAGGGTTTTGAGATCCTTGAACTCATATTTTGCAATTGGCAAAACCGACCATGAAACCTGTGTGTTAGAGTGAGACAGAGCGAGAAAGAGTGAAATTGTTTTCGTGATTCTGGCTGTAATAATTATACAATCTGGTTCAGATTTTGCACTCTAGAAGATATAGTCATCTTCTACGATTTTGCGTTTTTAGTTTTCTCGTATCGTCGAAATTGTGGATGCCACAGATTTTCGCCCTTTGTGGGGGCGGAAGTGGGCGGGGCAAAGTTTTGAAATATTTTTGGAGCAGTGACATATCACAGAAGTCTGGATCCAAAACATCGTTGCTCTAGCTCTTATAGACTTTGAGCACTAGGCGCTGAAAGGGGACGGACAGACGGACAGACAGACATGGCTCAATCGACTCGGCTATTGATGCTGATCAAGAATATATATACTTTATGGGGTCGGAAACGATTCCTTCTGGACGTTACACACATACACTTTTACCACAAATCTAATATACCCCAATACTCATTTTGAGTATCGGGTACAAAAAAAAAAAAAAAAAAAAAAAAACGAGGGGGAACGTTGTGAGTTGCTGCGGACACCGCAACTCTAGAGTTATACCCGATACTAAGTCAGTATGGCTCTCCTCCGGCAGACGCCGCTAATATTAAACGACACGACAAAGAGTGCGTGCGAGAGAGACAAAAAGTCAGTCTGAGCGTGACGTCGGGCGCTGCGTAGCCACTAAAAATTGATTTGTTTCCTTTGGCTATAAAAATGATCTAATCTGATCCAAATTCAGCAATCTAATAGATATGGTCGGTATCTATGATTCTGCGTTTTTAGTTTTCTCAAATCTGCAATATTGTGGATGCAACAGATTTTCGTCCTTTGTGGGGGCGGAAGGGGGTGGGGCGAAATTTTGAGATATACGTTTTATAGTGAGATCTAACAGAAGTGCGGATACCAAATTTGGTTACTCTAGCTTTAATAGTCTCTGAGATTTGTGAATATCCCCAGATTTGCATCCTTTGCGTGGGCGGAAGGGGGTGTGTCGAAATTTTGAAACAAAATCGTCTCGGTCCGATATATTAGGAGTGTGGACACCAAATTTGGTTGCTCTAGCTTTTATAGTCTCTGAGATCTAGGCGCTAATGTTTTACTCTAAGAAAAGCCGCCTGGCTATAATAATAATACGATCCAATTCAGATTCTGCAGTCTAATAGATATGGTCATTCTCTACGATTCTGCGTTTTTGGTTTTATAGTGCCATCTGTTTTAATGCTGATGACTAAGGCCAGATGGTGGGAGTCCAGATCCCAGCTCTGACTTATTGTTTCTCGAGAATCCGGAATACCATGATGTACTGCGAAGTCTATGCAGGACGGCGTGTGATTGAGTGCATATGGGTACCTGGTTGGTGATCCAGTTGCAAGGATCTTAGCGCCAGTAGCAGAGATGGCTTCCGCTAGCTCTCGCCCCCTAGGGGAATTGTAAGTGTCTCCCCACAGCCAGTGTCGGGCATTCCAGTCACCACCAACCAATCCTCAATTCCTCAATCCTGACTCTGGGAGGGCAGTAAATGGCGCTGAACTCCACATCGCCCAGTCCTGTGGCTACTTTTACTGCTGACATTTGCATGCTGCGTGTCTCAATGACCCTTTGTGGAAAATGACGAAGCGAAGTCTTAACTAAAACCGCAACTCCACCAACGCTATTATTATTCCGCGATGGCTTGAAGGCTGGATAGAAGGCATATCCATGTATTTTAACAGCTGCCCCTCTTTTAATTCTGATCTCCGTCAAAAGAAGAATGTCAACGCTATTCTTGTGCGCGAAGAGCTCAACCTCTTTTGCTTTCCGTGAAATGCCGTTAGCATTCCAGATGAGAACCTTTAGTGGGTTCATTGAGATGCTGAAACGTTGTTCTGGAGCTGAAGATTAGATCCAGCCCATTGCTTAATCGTGTTGGCCAATTCAAAAACCATTTTTTCAAGTTTTTCAAGGCGTTGATTGGCTTGACTATTATGCTGCTGCTGTTCTTGCTGCTGTTGCTGTAGCCACATAAGAAACTGCTGCTGCTGCTGCTGTTGGAGCTGTTGTTGCCATTGTTGAAATTGTGTCTGCTGTTGTTGTAGCAGTGCCTGAACTTCATATGAATTCTGTTGCTGGTTATTCAATCCTTGTGGCTGATGCGCTTGTAGACTATGAAAACGACGTTGAGCAGGTGTAGCAGATATTGCATTTGAATTACCATTTGCTACGGCAGCATAGGAGGGTCCTGTATTACTTCTAGTGCCTACCAAAGGTTGGTGCTGAGCAATATTTCGTTGGTGCTGCTGTATTGTTGGTCTATTAGCCCCCTTTTTGTGACTAGACTGCAAGGTAGGAAACTGTTGCTGGTCTCCAGGAAGTGTGGTAGAGTAAGCATATGCCACTTGATTATTTAAGGGGACATGACCCGTCCTGTGCGTATTAATTGCCTTCTTTGCGGAGCCCATTGATCGGCGTAGAAACTCCTGATACCATTGGCATCCTTTATAACTGGCCATATGGCTTCCAGAGCAGTGAATGCAGGTTGGCTGTGCATCTAGGGGGCGTGTGCATTGTGAGGTTTGGTGATTTTCACCGCATCTGGCACAGTTGTGATGTCTGCGGCAGTATTTGGCTGTGTGGCCGAAATCCTGGCATCGACGACATTGAGCAATCTCTGTGGATTTTCGCATCCTTTCAATCCTTATTTTTTGGCGGCAAAGGGTCTTGACTTGGTAAATTTCGTTAATTTTTGCACAAGGCTTAATATTAATGAAAAAAATATTAAGTTTTTCGTCCTTGTTAGTCCTTGAGCTTGGATCTGTTGGATTTTGTTGGGGAGTGTACGGGGCAGTATGCTGAAGTTCCATCCCTAGTCTTTTGCAGAATCCTTTGAACGATCGGCTGGTAAACTGTGCCCCATTGTCGCAAACGAAGGTACGAGGGGTACCAAAGCGGCTTAGGATTCTTTCTCGGAATGATCTTTCCAGGTGTGGCGTAGTTGCCTTGCGTAGAGGCACCAGTTCGACCCACTTACTAAATGCGTCGAAGAAAACCAGGAGGACGGTGTTTCCATGTTTGGAGCGGGGCAACGGCCCAACAAAGTCGGCGCATAACACGCTGAAGGGTTCGTCAACTTGTCTGGTGAACATTTTCCCCGCCGGTTTGAACTGGCTCACCTTGTATTTTTGGCACACTACGCATTGGCGAACGTATCTGGCGACTTCTCGGAACAGGCCTGGCCAGTAGTACTTTTGGGCGACTCGTGTGCTTGTTTTTCGGATTCCTAGATGTCCGGCCGTCGGGTGGTCATGGCATTCTTTTAGTACGCGTCGTCTATGTTCTGCAGCGACGCAGAGTTTCCATGGGGTGGAGTCTTCCTCTTCGGGCACGGTGTGCAGGCGCCGATACAGTTGTCCACTCTCGCTTCGGTAGTCTTCATATTTGCCCGGCTGCTGCCTGATTCTCGCCAACATTTTCCTGATCCACTTGCACTGTGACTCCTCCTCCAGAGCTTGATGTAGTAACTCCAATGGTTGGCGGGAAAGTGCATCTGCTACCACGTTCTGCTTCCCTCGGCGATAGTGAATATCGAATTGATACTGCTGCAGCTCTAAAGCCCAACGTGCTATCCGTCCAGTGGGGTTGTCGATCGAGTTGATACTTTTGAGGGCGAGATGGTCCGTGATCACGTCAAATCGGTATCCTTCCAAGTAACAGCGCAGCTTGCGGATTGCCCACACTATTCCAAGCATTCCTTCTCAGTAACGGAGTAGTTCTCCTCGGCTTTGGACAAGCGTCGACTCGCGTAGGCTATTACTCGTTTCTCGTCCCTTATCTTTTGTGTAAGGACGGCTCCTAATCCTTGTTCGCTAGCGTCGGTTTGCAATGAGAATTTTTCAGAAAAATCAGGGCAGGCGAGGACCGGCGCTTCAGTTAACCTGATCTTCAACTCCTCGAAGGCTTTTTCCTGTTCTTCCGACCATTTCCATTGCCGATCTTTCCTTAACAACGCAGTCATGGGTTCTACTATTTCGGAAAAGTTGGGTACAAACCGCCGGTACCAGGAGGCCATACCGATGCATCGGCGAAGTTCCTTGACACCTGCCGGGGGTTTCAGGTTGCGCACTGCGGCGATCTTGTCAGGATCCGTGTGTATGCCGTTCCCGCTGATGACGTGTCCTAAATATTTCAGTCTGCGTTTGAAGAAGCTGCATTTGTCCTTGTTGAGTCGAAGATTAGCCTTGCGCAGCCGCTGTAGAACTGTCCCAAGATGCCGCATGTGGGCCTCCACGGTGTGCCCGATGACGATAATGTCATCAAGATAGGCGAATGCGTGTGGTTCCATGTCAGGGCCAATCACGCTATCCAGTGCTCGCTGGAAGGTCGCGCCGGCGGAGTGAAGGCCAAAAGGCATCACCTTCCAGTGAAACATTCCGCGGCCCGGCACGGTGAACGCCGTGCACTCGCGGCTGGTTGGGGCAAGCGGAATTTGCCAGTAGCCGCTCTTCAGGTCCAGGGTCGATATGTACCTGGCATCTCTCAGCTGTTCCAATATGTGTTGAATCCTGGGGAGGGGATACGCGTCGGGGATTGATCGCGCGTTCAACTGTCGGAAGTCTATGCACATCCTGATGTCACCCGTTTTCTTGCCCACGAGGACAATTGGGGCGCTATGTGGACTCTTCGAAGGTTCAATCTGCCCTTCCTTAAGCAGTTCGTCGACCTGTTTATTAATGACGGCTTGCATAGCGGGGTTTTTTGGATAATAACGTTGTTTTATAGGCTTGTTGTCGCGCATCACGATGGTGTGTTCTGCAATGGGGGACACTCCGCTGAGGCCGTCGAATTGTTTCAGTTCCTGTTGCAACCATTCGGTGATCCAGGGTTCCAGGGGTTCGTCGTCTTCGGGCTCGAATCCAGGGGTCAAAACGTCGGGCAATTGGGATATACTCACGGTGGCCACTGTTGCTCCTTGTGTCCGTTGCCGTTCCCTGGTGCGCCTACGGCGGGGCCCGTTGTCGCCGATGCCGGGTTCGAATCGCACTCGTTTCTTGGATCGCTGCTGTACCTCGTGTACCCGGAAGGGGTTTTTCAGCATGGCTCTGTGGTCGAGGCCGGGGAGCGCCGATGTCCATCCGGGTTGGTATCCTGCCGGGGTCGAGACCTCGTCCGAATTCCTAGAATTCCTTGAAGGAACGGCCACGCACGTCTCGTTCGGTACGTCGTCCCTCGCAAGTTTTTCCCACCTCACCATCATGGATCCCAGGGGATCGGCCACGCGCTCCTCGTTCGGCACGTCGTTCCTCGTCGGTTCTTGATGCTGGGGACCCGGTCTCGGCCGAGATTCGTAGGTTGATCCAGGCGGGATGTGGATCCTATGTCTTGAGTCCTGGTATCATGGCTGTGTTTAAATTTCAGGCGCAAGGGGACTCCTCCACACTGCAGGGTCGCGTCTATTCCGCATAGGAAATCCATCCCGAGGAGGACGTCATCCAGCACGTCTTTCATTACTAGCACCGGCATCTTTACTTGTTGATCTCCTAGTCGTATGTCTGCCATCAGCGCCTGAGTCAATTCCCGAAGGGACCCATCCGCCAATCTGATCGTCGTTCGTACCATCGCTCTGTCCGTTGTCCAGCTCCAGGGCTTTGCGTTCGCTAACGAAGCTCCGTGTGGCGCCTGTGTCCAGAGTAGCGAGTAGGTCCTCTCCTTCCATGGTTACTTGCGCGCGAATTCGTCCTCTCTCCAGCCGCAGGGTTCCCTTTACTGCCTCGGGGTGGGAGTGGCGGTCTTCGCCCGGTCCCCTGCCGAGTGAAGCGCCTGTCCGTTTCCCGACGAATTCCTGCGACAGCATTCGATGGTGCGTAGCCCGCGACGGCCGCAGTCCCAGCAGTATAAGACTTGGGGCTGTTTACACTCCCTGGAAAAGTGTCCGGACCCGCCGCAGTTCCTACAAGCATGCTGCACGTCGATTATGGTGTCGGCGTCTTGGAGGATGGTTCCATTCCTGACATCCGGCTGCTGCGAGTCCGTCGACCAATCCCTCACCTGGGTTCTATCGTGCCGGAGATCCTGTGTCCTCGCAGCCGCGTGATTCCTTGGTCCTCGTTGACCAGCCGTTGGCCCTAAAGTTTCCCGGGGATGGGTGTCTCGTGCTTGGTTCGCGTAGCCCGTGAGCTCCGACTGTCCCTTGTTACGCGTCACCTCGAAGTTCACAACCAGTTGTGTTAATTCGGTGAGAGAATCAAAATCTTTTCGCCTCGTAAACAACTGGTATTCCGGGAGCATGTTATCGTATATCCTTTCCAATTCCTGAGCCTCGGTGTATCCCGCGCGCTGCATCATTAGTCGAATGTCCACGAGGTACGTTTTAAACGCTTCTTTTGGTCGTTGAAAATGGGTTCGGATCTCGTCCTCTAGCCGTTGAAAGTACCGGGGAGGCAAAAAAAACTCTGAAAACTCTTTGCGAAAGGTCTCCCATGGTTCTCCACTAAGGCGGCTCGTTCGAAACCAACTCTCGGCCCGACCGGTCAACAACACGAGGATTCCTTGTGATAAGTGTCGTAGATCTATCTTATAAGTGGCTGCCCTCTCTTGCACGTGCTCAAGGAAACTTAACGGATCGCCGGACCCATCAAACACGATTCCCCAGCGGACCATTTTCTCGGTGATCGCAGCGTTAAAATGCTCCTCGTTCCAGGTGGACCCCTTCGTTGATGGGTCCTTGCTACCGTGCAGGTTTCTCTGCGCGGCACCGACGTCGATGCCATGGAGTAGGCTCTCTGCCGGCACAGCGGATCCCGACGCCACGATACTACGGCTACTGGCGGGTACGACATCATACGCAGCCGGGGGATGGGGTTGTAGGCTAAGAGGCGCGAGTGTAGAAGGGCGGGGAGAAAGTGGCTTAACCTCTGGAGTCACGGCGACTCCGTACTGGGCCTCCAATTCCTCCAACCGAGAGCGCGCCGTACTTGGTAAATCGGCCGAGTTTGCGAAGGTCGCGAGTCGACGTCTCAACTCTTCGACAGTTCCAGCGCTGTCTAACCCAAGCTCCGCGGCAATCATCTCCAACTCGTTCTTGCGCCTGACCGAAATCCACTTGACTCCCATGTTGAGTTGGTCCGGGTCACTGTTGCTGCACGTGGTCTACGATCAAATGTCTGGGGCGTCGCCCGAGGAATCGAAAAACGTAGCTAAGGACGCGGCGAAAGACGGGGCTCTGAATCCTTAAACGGCGAGGACGCGTGCGAGGCTATTCGGTGGTGAATTACCGGTGGGCCGTCTTGGTCGGGGACCTGGACACGGGGGCTGGCAATTAACACGCGCTTGTTCAGGGGTACTTTAGTCGTTGGTTTCTGCAGGATTGTTCCGGTTAGAATCCGTTGATTCGTGTTCAGTTTCGGGGGGAGCGCGAGGTGGACAGAAGACGCGGATCGCTGTCTTTCGCACGTTGTATGCTGCGGGATAGGGACCACTGTATTTTGCGCGTTGTGTACTGATCGAAGGCAGGGGATCACTCTGTTTCACACGTTGTATGTTGACCGAATGCTGAGGATGACTCTCCCTTGCGTTGTATACAACCCGGCTTATATTGGGTCTGGCTGAACGGCCGAGCCTCTGCCGACGTCGACGTCTCGGAATCGGCCGAGAACACCCCGCGAGAGAGCCGCGGGCGAATGGTTAGGTAAATAGTCGAAGATCGGGGGGTGCGGGTAGTATGAGGAAGGGATAATTTCATGTATTATACTCGTGGGTCGTTCGGCACATGCCCGCCGCCGACGCCCAGAACTGTTCTCCGGTCTTCACCCCCTCTCTCCCCACTGAAATGTAACAGAGGTCTGGCTGCCCTTGGCTCTTTCCCCACTGTACCGGGCGCTATGATCCCGCATGGTTTTGCCTGAGTATAACGGGGGCCACGGAATTTTCGTTCTGCTTTGCGTGCTGCTTCGTCGCTGGTGCTTCACTTGGATTTTTTTTTTTTTTTTTTTCTCTCTTTCTGCTGGACATGGGAAGGGCATCACTATGCTTTGCTTGGCTGCGGGCTGTACTTTCATTCTGTCGTTTTCGTCTCTCATTTCCTCTTTCCCGTTCTCTCCTCTTCATTTGCCGACGGCTAACGGGGATTGTACAGCTTTTCAGCCACGCTTTGCTCGCTGCTGGCCTGTACCTTCGTATCGTATTTTCTTATTGATACCCTATAAATTTCTCCTCGGTTTGATGCGGCGCTACCTACGCGATCTACTTGTGGGTCTTTAGGCCACGAAGGGTGAAATCCCCCCCAGAAAACTATCGTTTGAATTGTCTCAACTGTCCCTGCTCGGGCGCCATCTGTAAAGTAGTGATCCTAGGCTGGGGTCAGTCTCAGTCAGCCCAGGGTCACCTACAGTTTATTTGTAAGTTGCTGAGACGTTGAGACTGGGGGGGGAGGCGGGTCGTTGGCGCAGGGATCGCCGAGCCGCCGTCAACGACGGGGCCTTCGGGAGAAATTAGGGGGGGGGGGGGAAAGCGGGCGTTGGGCCGGGCGGCGCGAAACCCACCCGAGACGCTGCACTCCCCGACTTCAGCAGGGTAAAACCCCTGTTGCCAAGGTCGAGGTGGGCCGCGGGTCCGGGGAGGTGAAGGAAAAGGATAAGGGGGGGGGCGCCTCTGCCGAAACGCGTACCACTTCTCACTCCAGCAGGGTAAAACCCTGTTGCCAGAGTCAGAGCGGGAGCGTAGTGACCGAAAACAGTCAGGAAAACGGAAGGGGAGGGGGTGGAGAGATGACCGCAGTCGGTGGTCCGACCAGAGAAAACAAATGGAAGCCAAAGAGTTCTTAATTATATGATCGAAGTTTTATTGGATTGATTCCCCTTGCACTCCCTTCTACTCCTACTACTACCTTGGCCATCGGCCAGCTCACCCACGGATCCGGCGCCTGTGTTCCTGCAGCTCGTCCATGCTTTTTCTTTCCTCTCTGGCGCGCGGCCGTTCAACACTTTTTCTTTATCTCTTCACTGTCCGCGACGTTCCGTCTTCCCTCGCTTCCAAAAATCGACTCCCTCTCTCGCCACGGTCGCTCGACGTTCTCCCCACGCCTAGCGCTCGTTTTCGGGCCAACGGGACTTTCTCGAAAGAGATCCGCTCTGCTGCCGGCTGAGCATAGCTCTCTCTCCTCGCTGTCTTCTTTGCGGTTGTTCCGTGTGAGCTGGCCGTTTGGCGGGATTTCGGCTATGCAAAACTTAACTAGCTTATTTACTACCATAGCATATGATTGTGACTAATACAAATCTCGCTCCATTGCGACTTACTATATTTTCAGGTTGTCTTATTAATCACTTAACTCTTGTTACTATGTGAGGCTCCCAGTATGGGTCCTCGCTTGGTAAATATTGGTAAATATCACGCAAATGATATTAAACAATAAATCGTATCCAGCACTCCAAGTGTGGATCACGCTTTGGTTAGCAAGACCCCAAACTGTGATTTCAGCGGGGGTGTAATATTCGACGCTTATCGTGTCTTCTTGTATTTTAATTATCCACGGCTAACTCCCAAAATTACAGCCTAAAACTAGGCCGTAAAAAAATTCGAGTTGAAAATCTTGTGAGCTTTGATAAAGCTTATCAACAGCTGTTTTGCGACCAAGCGGCAACGCTTTGATATGCAATTTTTCTGCCGTGCACTATATTTTATTAAATATTGCTGTGTCTGGATCCTGTATAACAGAAGAAGACCATAGAAAGTGTGGGAAAACGTGGGTTGCTGTTTTTAGTAGGCTGGGCCTCTTTATTTCTCTCCTCGTGACCGTCAGAGTGACCGGCCGTGGAAAAAGAAGTCTTGTAGAGCTGACCCAGTTCTCTAAACCAAGGTCAAGCCAAAGTCAAAGCCTAGTGCAAGTGCCAAGTGCGGCTCAAAGTGATCATTTAATTTGAGTGGACGCGCCAGTTATATATCGTCAATACTGGGGCAGCCGTTCGACCATTTGGAAAACGAACGCCCACAGTTCAGTAAAATTTTTCGATCAGCGGTGTAATTCTGTTGAGGTAATTATCCACCCAGCTACAGAGACCCGTTGAAAAATTCCTGTTTTTTCCGCGTAGGATTAGCACCACTAGTATCTACGTATTACAACGCTGGTCTAGAAGTTACGGATTGGTTATTCCCGGACACGTGCCCGTACCACCGATTTAACCCCCATCTGAAAAGAATGAATGTGCGGCAACTATTCGTTGGTCTTCAACCATAATCACGGTTTTATACATGCTCGTGCATTTATATATACCTACTACTAATCAGTTTTATAGATTTAAGATCATTATACCCTACCTCGCCCTTATGATATTCCTTCCCCAGTATATGCTGTATAGTAATACCCTATAAATGTAAGACAATATCGAATAGCAGGCTTATTTGAAGGGATCCTGACTGTTAATAGGTGGCCCTGAAGGATCATGAGCGATACCGCAGCCGACAAAGATCTGACCGGTGATCTTCTTCGTTTACGTATCCATGCTGATCTGTCCCTTTGACCCCCTGTATCCCGTTTCCTAGTATCCTTTTCCTACTCGTACGCGATTTTTTATACCCGATACTCAAAATGAGTATTGGGGTATATTAGATTTGTGGTAAAAGTGGATGTGTGTAACGTCCAGAAGGAATCGTTTCCGACCCTATAAAGTATATATATTCTTGATCAGCATCAATAGCCGAGTCGATTGAGCCCTGTCTGTCTGTCCGTCCGTCCGTCTGTCCGTCTGTCCGTCTTTCCGTCCCCTTCAGCGCCTAATGCTCAAAGACTATAAGAGCTAGAGCAACGATGTTTTGGATCCAGACTTCTGTGATATGTCACTGCTCCAAAAATATTTCAAAACTTTGCCCCGCCCACTTCCGCCCCCACAAAGGGCGAAAATCTGTGGCATCCACAATTTCGACGATACGAGAAAACTAAAAACGCAGAATCGTAGAAGATGACTATATCTTCTAGAGTGCAAAATCTGAACCAGATCGTATAATTATTACAGCCAGAATCACGAAAACAATATCACTCTTTCTCGCTCTGTCTCACTCTAACACACAGGTTTCATGGTCGGTTTTGCCAATTGCAAAATATGAGTTCAAGGATCTCAGAACCTATAAAAGCCAGAGCAACCAAATTTGGTATCCACACTCCTGTGATATCGGACCTTGACCGTTTCCTGTCCAAATTTCGCCACACCCCCTTCCGCCCCCGCAAAGGACGAAAATCTGAGGCAACCACAAATCTCAGAGACTATTAAGGCTAGAGTAACCAAATTTGGTACACACACTCCTTTAAGATGTCACTATAAAACGTATATCTCAGAATTTCGCCCCACCCCCATCCGCCCCCACAAAGGACGAAAATCTGTTGCATCCACAATATTGCAGATTTGAGAAAACTAAAAACGCAGAATCATAGATAATGACCATATCTATTAGATTGCTGAATCTGGATCAGATCAGATCATTTTTATAGCGAAAGGAAACAAATCAATTTGCACTGGCTACGCAGTTCCCCCTCACAACGTTCCCCTCGTTTTTCTATACCCGATACTCAAAATGAGTATTGGGGTATATTAGATTTGTGGTAAAAGTGGATGTGTGTAACGTCCAGAAGGAATCGTTTCCGACCCTATAAAGTATATATATTCTTGATCAGCATCAATAGCCGAGTCGATTGAGCCCTGTCTGTCTGTCCGTCCGTCCGTCTGTCCGTCTGTCCGTCCCCTTCAGCGCCTAATGCTCAAAGACTATAAGAGCTAGAGCAACTATGTTTTGGATCCAGACTTCTGTGATATATCACTGCTCCAAAAGTATTTCAAAACATTGCCCCGCCCACTTCCGCCCCCCCAAAGGGTGAAAATCTGTGGCATCCACAATTTCGACGATACGAGAAAACTAAAAACGCAAAATCGTAGAAGATGACTATATCTTCTAGAGTGCAAAATCTGAACCAGATTGTATAATTATTACAGCCAGAATCACGAAAACAATTTCACTCTTTCTCGCTCTGTCTCACTCTAACACACAGGTTTCATGGTCGGTTTTGCCAATTGCAAAATATGAGTTCAAGGATCTCAAAACCCTTAAGAGCTAGAGCAAACAAATTTGGTATCCACACTCCTGTGATATCGGACCTTGACCGTTTTGCGTCAAAATTTCGCCACACCCCCTTCCGCCCACACACAGCCAATCAGAATTGTTGAATAAAGCACGCACACATACTGTAAAGCCAGGCCGAGGCTGCTGGCCGAAATACCCTTCAGAATGTCGAATGCCAACCCCAATGACAACAACAACGAGCAGCCCCCAGCCGCCAAGAGGCAGCGATTGTCAGATGTTGCAAGTAAAGATGAAAGTACTTTGAATGAGATTTCGACTACTATGGACAGCAGTGAGGGTGAGGTCGGCGGGTCCTCGGGTGGTGGCGTCTCCGATCTTCGTGAGCGACTGCATAACATACTGGTGTGCGTTGTGTGCCGCGAGGTTCCACAACGCGTGCCTGCTGCCCCAGTTGTCGATCGCTCATTAGAAACTACGATCAGGAGCAGAATCTAGTGGTGCGCCAGACGCTCTGGGAGCTACCCATCAGCTGCCTCAGCTGCAATGACCAGTTCTCAGATAGGAAAGATCTCTCCAGACACTTGGAGTTCGTTTGTGAGGGGCGTGTGGTTTGCTGGAAGTACCACTGCGTGGGCTGTTCTTGGAAGGGCTCCTACAAGGACAGCGTCTCACATGATTCCGACTGTGGGTTTCCCCAGAAGCAGGTAAAGGAGATCCTAGATATTCTGCTGCATGTCGAAGACAGGGAGCTTGAGGCCCAAAAGCCCGTGTTGCAGCTCCATCGGGTGCTGAGTGCTAGCCGGGTGGAATTTTTCACCTTGAGAATGAAGTGGATACACCGCTCAGAGGGTTTACACCCACGGACCCTCGAGTCTGAGGTAAGGTTTTGGAGAACCAGAACTCGTCTGCAGCATACCTCTGATGATCTCTTATCCCGATCCCCACAGACGATTCGTGCCTTTGAGGAGGATTGGGTGCTGCGTCTACGTCTGAAAAGAGCTGGGGAAAAAATCACCGTCAGCGGCCAGCTATTGCTTTCGACTACCCCACGAGTGTCCCTCATGGTTGACCATTTGATCCAGATGCCGCAGAGTGTCTGCAGCGCCAAGCAGCTGCACGACATACGCCCGCGTATCTACCGCCATATTTTCGATTCAACCGGCAAGTGCGCAATCCGCCAGGAGCTTCCCTTGGCGGGACCTCAGGCCCTGTACCGGCTATTTGCCATGACCCGGATCCAGCTCCGTTTGTGGATGTTTTTGCATTATTGAGCTGACGCTAAAAACCTTTAAATTGTGGTTTAAAACCTTTATTGGGCACATCTTTTGATTTGATTTTTAAATTCGTTGCTTTAGAGCTGCATTTTTAGGGCTTGGGCGCCTTCTGGATCTGCTCGTTCACAGCAAGACCTTCTTCAGCAGCAGCGTTGGCCTTATCATGGAAGTCGTGCAGAAGCAATCGAGTAAATTAGGCATACGTTTTTGTCTGGTCTGTTAAGGTCGGCTAGTGTCGGCTAGACTTACCTTAACGCTATCCTCGTTGAAAAATTCCTTGACCTTTGCCAGCAGGTCGTTGAGCTGAGCCTCAACTGGCTTGGTGGGCTCCTCACGAGGCACGCGAGCACACATGCACACCTGAAAGCAGAGTTACAGTAAAACCACAATCAGTCAAAGCAATCTTGGCTATTTTTATACCCGATACTCAAAATGAGTATTGGGGTATATTAGATTTGTGGTAAAAGTGGATGTGTGTAACGTCCAGAAGGAATCGTTTCCGACCCCATAAAGTATATATATTCTTGATCAGCATCAATAGCCGAGTCGATTGAGGCATGCCTGTCTGTCCGTCTGTCCGTCTGTCCGTCCGTCCGTCTGTCCGTCCCCTTCAGCGCCTAATGCTCAAAGACTATAAGAGCTAGAGCAACGATGTTTTGGATCCAGACTTCTGTGATATGTCACTGCTACAAAAATATTTCAAAACTTTGCCCCGCCCACTTCCGCCTCCACAAAGGGCGACAATCTTTGGCAATTTTAGAGATACGAGAAAACCAAAAACGCAGAATCGTAGAGAATGACCATATCTTTTAGAATGCAGAATCTGAATTGAATCGTATTATTATTATAGCCAGCATCAAGAAAACAATTTCATTTTTTCTCGCCCTGTCTCTCTCTAACACACACGTAGCATAGGCGGCTTTGCTTAGAGTAAAACATTAGCTCCTAGATCTCAGAGACTATAAAAGCTAGAGCAACCAAATTTGGTATCCACACTCCTAATATATCAGACCGAGACGAGTTTGTTTCAAAATTTCGCCACACCCCTTCCGCCCCCGCAAAGGATGCAAATCTGGGGATATTCACAAATCTCAGAGACTATTATGGCTAGAGTAACCAAATTTAGTATCCGCACTCCTGTTAGATCTCACTATAAAACGTATATCTCAAAATTTCGCCCCACCCCCTTCCGCCCACACAAAGGACGAAAATCTGTTGCATCAACAATATTGCACATTCGAGAAAACTAAAAACGCAGAATCATAGATAATGACCATATCTATTAGATTGCTGAATCTGGATCAGATCAGATCATTTTTATAGCCAAAAGGAACAAATCAATTTGCAGTGGCTACGCAGCGCCCGACGTCACGCTCAGACTGATTTTCTGTCTCTCTCGCACGCACTCTTTGTCGTGTCGTTAAATATTAGCGCCATCTGCCGGAGGAGAGCCATACCGACTTAGTATCGGGTATAACCGTAGAGTTGCGGTGTCCGCAGCAACTCACAACGTTCACCCTCGTTTTTTATATAAATTCTTATCTCGACCATTTGCCAGAGCTCTAAATGGGTAGTAAAATGTCCTCCATGCCCACATAGTATGCTACATAGTCTATAACTCTACTTTGAGCACTCTACTTCACTCCACTCTCTTATCTGGGCGGACCGGGACGTACGCTTCTAAGCACTTGACCTTGATAGTGGCGCCGGTAATAAGCCCGGCTCTCGGTTTCATCTCGGCTGCGACGCAAAACGATCTGTCGCTATGAGTACTCAAGTCAACGTTCTTCAGTAAAGAGCAGGACCAGTGAAACAAACTAAAAACCAAAAATAGCCAAGATTGCTTTGACTGATTGTGGTTTTACTGTAACACTGCTTTCAGGTGTGCATGTGTGCTCGCGTGCCTCGTGAGGAGCCCACCAAGCCAGTTGAGGCTCAGCTCAACGGCCTGCTGGCAAAGGTCAAGGAATTTTTCAACGAGGATAGCGTTAAGGTAAGTCTAGCCGACACTAGCCGACCTTAACAGACCAGACAAAAACGTATGCCTAATTTACTCGATTGCTTCTGCACGACTTCCATGATAAGGCCAAGGCTGCTGCTGAAGAAGGTCTTGCTGTGAACGAGCAGATCCAGAAGGCGCCCAAACCCTAAAAATGCAGCTCTAAAGCAACGAATTTAAAAATCAAATCAAAAGATGTGCCCAATAAAGGTTTAAACTACAATTTAAAGGTTTTTAGCGTCAGCTCAATAATGCAAAAACATCCACAAACGGAGCTGGATCCGGGTCATGGCAAATAGCCGGTACAGGGCCTGAGGTCCCGCCAAGGGAAGCTCCTGGCGGATTGCGCACTTGCCGGTTGAATCGAAAATATGGCGGTAGATACGCGGGCGTATGTCGTGCAGCTGCTTGGCGCTGCAGACACTCTGCGGCATCTGGATCAAATGGTCAACCATGAGGGACACTCGTGGGGTAGTCGAAAGCAATATCTGGCCGCTGACGGTGATTTTTTCCCCAGCTCTTTTCAGACGTAGACGCAGCACCCAATCCTCCTCAAAGGCACGAATCGTCTGTGGGGATCGGGATAAGAGATCATCAGAGGTATGCTGCAGACGAGTTCTGGTTCTCCAAAACCTTACCTCAGACTCGAGGGTCCGTGGGTGTAAACCCTCTGAGCGGTGTATCCACTTCATTCTCAAGGTAAAAAATTCCACCCGGCTAGCACTCAGCACCCGATGGAGCTGCAACACGGGCTTTTGGGCCTCAAGCTCCCTGTCTTCGACATGCAGCAGAATATCTAGGATCTCCTTTCCCTGCTTCTGGGGAAACCCACAGTCGGAATCATGTGAGACGCTGTCCTTGTAGGAGCCCTTCCAAGAACAGCCCACGCAGTGGTACTTCCAGCAAACCACACGCCCCTCACAAACGAACTCCAAGTGTCTGGAGCGATCTTTCCTATCTGAGAACTGGTCATTGCAGCTGGGGCAGCTGATGGGTAGCTCCCAGAGCGTCTGGCGCACCACTAGATTCTGCTCCTGATCGTAGTTTCTAATGAGCGATCGACAACTGGGGCAGCAGGCACGCGTTGTGGAACCTCGCGGCACACAACGCACACCAGTATGTTATGCAGTCGCTCACGAAGATCGGAGACGCCACCACCCGAGGACCCGCCGACCTCACCCTCACTGCTGTCCATAGTAGTCGAAATCTCATTCAAAGTACTTTCATCTTTACTTGCAACATCTGACAATCGCTGCCTCTTGGCGGCTGGGGGCTGCTCGTTGTTATTGTCATTGGGGTTGGCATTCGACATTCTGAAGGGTATTTCGGCCAGCAGCCTCGGCCTGGCTTTACAGTATGTGTGCGTGCTTTATTCAACAATTCTGATTGCCTGTGTGTGGGCGGAAGGGGGTGTGGCGAAATTTTGACAGGAAACGGTCAAGGTCCGATATCACAGGAGTGTGGATACCAAATTTGTTTGCTCTAGCTCTTAAGGGTTTTGAGATCCTTGAACTCATATTTTGCAATTGGCAAAACCGACCATGAAACCTGTGTGTTAGAGTGAGACAGAGCGAGAAAGAGTGAAATTGTTTTCGTGATTCTGGCTGTAATAATTATACAATCTGGTTCAGATTTTGCACTCTAGAAGATATAGTCATCTTCTACGATTCTGCGTTTTTAGTTTTCTCGTATCGTCGAAATTGTGGATGCCACAGATTTTCGCCCTTTGTGGGGGCGGAAGTGGGCGGGGCAAAGTTTTGAAATATTTTTGGAGCAGTGACATATCACAGAAGTCTGGATCCAAAACATCGTTGCTCTAGCTCTTATAGTCTTTGAGCATTAGGCGCTGAAGGGGACGGACAGACGGACAGACGGACGGACAGACAGACATGGCTCAATCGACTCGGCTATTGATGCTGATCAAGAATATATATACTTTATGGGGTCGGAAACGATTCCTTCTGGACGTTTCACACATCCACTTTTACCACAAATCTAATATACCCCAATACTCATTTTGAGTATCGGGTATAAAAATAGCCAAGATTGCTTTGACTGATTGTGGTTTTACTGTAACTCTGCTTACAGGTGTGCATGTGTGCTCGCGTGCCTGGTGAGGAGCCCACCAAGCCAGTTGAGGCTCAGCTCAACGACCTGCTGGCAAAGGTCAAGGAATTTTTCAACGAGGATAGCGTTAAGGTAAGTCTAGCCGACACTAGCCGACCTTAACAGACCAGACAAAAACGTATGCCTAATTTACTCGATTGCTTCTGCACGACTTCCATGATAAGGCCAACGCTGCTGCTGAAGAAGGTCTTGCTGTGAACGAGCAGATCCAGAAGGCGCCCAAACCCTAAAAATTCAGCTCTAAAGCAACGAATTTAAAAATCAAATCAAAAGATGTGCCCAATAAAGGTTTAAACCACAATTTAAAGGTTTTTAGCGTCAGCTCAATAATGCAAAAACATCCACAAACGGAGCTGGATCCGGGTCATGGCAAATAGCCGGTACAGGGCCTGAGGTCCCGCCAAGGGAAGCTCCTGGCGGTTTGCGCACTTGCCGGTTGAATCGAAAATATGGCGGTAGATACGCGGGCGTATGTCGTGCAGCTGCTTGGCGCTGCAGACACTCTGCGGCATCTGGATCAAATGGTCAACCATGAGGGACACTCGTGGGGTAGTCGAAAGCAATAGCTGGCCGCTGACGGTGATTTTTTCCCCAGCTCTTTTCAGACGTAGACGCAGCACCCAATCCTCCTCAAAGGAACGAATCGTCTGTGGGGATCGGGATAAGAGATCATCAGAGGTATGCTGCAGACGAGTTCTGGTTCTCCAAAACCTTACCTCAGACTCGAGGGTCCGTGGGTGTAAACCCTCTGAGCGGTGTATCCACTTCATTCTCAAGATGGAGCTGCAACACGGGCTTTTGGGCCTCAAGCTCCCTGTCCTCGACATGCAGCATATCTAGGATCTCCTTTCCCTGCTTCTGGGGAAACCCACAGTCGGAATCATGTGAGACGCTGTCCTTGTAGGAGCCCTTCCAAGAACAGCCCACGCAGTGGTACTTCCAGCAAACCACACGCCCCTCACAAACGAACTCCAAGTGTCTGGAGCGATCTTTCCTATCTGAGAACTGGTCATTGCAGCTGGGGCAGCTGATGGGTAGCTCCCAGAGCGTCTGGCGCACCACTAGATTCTGCTCCTGATCGTAGTTTCTAATGAGCGATCGACAACTGGGGCAGCAGGCACGCGTTGTGGAACCTCGCGGCACACAACGCACACCAGTATGTTATGCAGTCGCTCACGAAGATCGGAGACGCCACCACCCGAGGACCCGCCGACCTCACCCTCACTGCTGTCCATAGTAGTCGAAATCTCATTCAAAGTACTTTCATCTTTACTTGCAACATCTGACAATCGCTGCCTCTTGGCGGCTGGGGGCTGCTCGTTGTTATTGTCATTGGGGTTGGCATTCGACATTCTGAAGGGTATTTCGGCCAGCAGCCTCGGCCTGGCTTTACAGTATGTGTGCGTGCTTTATTCAACAATTCTGATTGCCTGTGTGTGGGCGGAAGGGGGTGTGGCGAAATTTTGACAGGAAACGGTCAAGGTCCGATATCACAGGAGTGTGGATACCAAATTTGTTTGCTCTAGCTCTTAAGGGTTTTGAGATCCTTGAACTCATATTTTGCAATTGGCAAAACCGACCATGAAACCTGTGTGTTAGAGTGAGACAGAGCGAGAAAGAGTGAAATTGTTTTCGTGATTCTGGCTGTAATAATTATACAATCTGGTTCAGATTTTGCACTCTAGAAGATATAGTCATCTTCTACGATTTTGCGTTTTTAGTTTTCTCGTATCGTCGAAATTGTGGATGCCACAGATTTTCACCCTTTGGGGGGGCGGAAGTGGGCGGGGCAATGTTTTGAAATATTTTTGGAGCAGTGACATATCACAGAAGTCTGGATCCAAAACATCGTTGCTCTAGCTCTTATAGTCTTTGAGCATTAGGCGCTGAAGGGGACGGACAGACGGACAGACGGACGGACAGACAGACATGGCTCAATCGACTCGGCTATTGATGCTGATCAAGAATATATATACTTTATGGGGTCGGAAACGATTCCTTCTGGACGTTTCACACATCCACTTTTACCACAAATCTAATATACCCCAATACTCATTTTGAGTATCGGGTATAAAAATAGCCAAGATTGCTTTGACTGATTGTGGTTTTACTGTAACTCTGCTTACAGGTGTGCATGTGTGCTCGCGTGCCTGGTGAGGAGCCCACCAAGCCAGTGGAGGCTCAGCTCAACGACCTGCTGGCAAAGGTCAAGGAATTTTTCAACGAGGATAGCGTTAAGGTAAGTCTAGCCGACACTAGCCGACCTTAACAGACCAGACAAAAACGTATGCCTAATTTACTCGATTGCTTCTGCACGACTTCCATGATAAGGCCAACGCTGCTGCTGAAGAAGGTCTTGCTGTGAACGAGCAGATCCAGAAGGCGCCCAAACCCTAAAAATTCAGCTCTAAAGCAACGAATTTAAAAATCAAATCAAAAGATGTGCCCAATAAAGGTTTAAACCACAATTTAAAGGTTTTTAGCGTCAGCTCAATAATGCAAAAACATCCACAAACGGAGCTGGATCCGGGTCATGGCAAATAGCCGGTACAGGGCCTGAGGTCCCGCCAAGGGAAGCTCCTGGCGGTTTGCGCACTTGCCGGTTGAATCGAAAATATGGCGGTAGATACGCGGGCGTATGTCGTGCAGCTGCTTGGCGCTGCAGACACTCTGCGGCATCTGGATCAAATGGTCAACCATGAGGGACACTCGTGGGGTAGTCGAAAGCAATAGCTGGCCGCTGACGGTGATTTTTTCCCCAGCTCTTTTCAGACGTAGACGCAGCACCCAATCCTCCTCAAAGGCACGAATCGTCTGTGGGGATCGGGATAAGAGATCATCAGAGGTATGCTGCAGACGAGTTCTGGTTCTCCAAAACCTTACCTCAGACTCGAGGGTCCGTGGGTGTAAACCCTCTGAGCGGTGTATCCACTTCATTCTCAAGATGGAGCTGCAACACGGGCTTTTGGGCCTCAAGCTCCCTGTCCTCGACATGCAGCATATCTAGGATCTCCTTTCCCTGCTTCTGGGGAAACCCACAGTCGGAATCATGTGAGACGCTGTCCTTGTAGGGGCCCTTCCAAGAACAGCCCACGCAGTGGTACTTGCAGCAAACCACACGCCCCTCACAAACGAACTCCAAGTGTCTGGAGAGATCTTTCCTATCTGAGAACTGGTCATTGCAGCTGGGGCAGCTGATGGGTAGCTCCCAGAGGGTCTGGCGCACCACTAGATTCTGCTCCTGATCGTAGTTTCTAATGAGCGATCGACAACTGGGGCAGCAGGCACGCGTTTTATTGAAGATGGCAACAGCCAGAACGGCGGTCTTGCAATCCTCACACATGATATGCCCATGGCTGCACTGATAGAAGTCGTGTGGTTGTGGAACCTCGCGGCACACAACGCACACCAGTATGTTATGCAGTCGCTCACGAAGATCGGAGACGCCACCACCCGAGGACCCGCCGACCTCACCCTCACTGCTGTCCATAGTAGTCGAAATCTCATTCAAAGTACTTTCATCTTTACTTGCAACATCTGACAATCGCTGCCTCTTGGCGGCTGGGGGCTGCTCGTTGTTGTTGTCATTGGGGTTGGCATTCGACATTCTGAAGGGTATTTCGGCCAGCAGCCTCGGCCTGGCTTTACAGTATGTGTGCGTGCTTTATTCAACAATTCTGGTTGCCTGTTGTTGCAGAGTGAACTGATACTCTGGTGTAAAGTACGAGCACAAGGTTACGAGTTTTCCAAAGCCAAGCTGGTTCCCTGAAAATTACAAATTTAAAAACAGAGGATACACACAGAGAAAAACGGCATAGTAGGCACCCATGAATAGTTTAATTTAATAGAATGCACTTTGATCTACACATAAATGTACTCAAAAATATTTGTAATGCGGCCCAAGGCGTTCAATGGGTCTGGGGGAGGTGGTGTCTCGGTGGACTGGTGTGGTGAAAAGTAACCTCTTTGACCGCCAAAGTGCTCTGCTATCGCAAACAAGATTACGGTGCCTATTAGTCCATGTTTCATTTAGTACATGTCAAATAGATATGTTGCTGACATGTTTTTTTATACCCGATACTCAAAATGAGCCATGTCTGTCTGTCCGTCTGTCCGTCTGTCCGTCCGTCTGTCCGTCCGTCTGTCCGTCTGTCCGTCCCTTTCAGCGCCTAATGCTCAAAGACTATAAGAGCTAGAGCAACGATGTTTTGGATCCAGACTTCTGTGATATGTCACTGCTCCAAAAATATTTCAAAACTTTGCCCCGCCCACTTCCGCCCCCACAAAGGGCGAAAATCTGTGGCATCCACAATTTTAAAGATACGAGAAAACCAAAACCGCAGAATCATAGATAATGACCATATCTATCAGATTGCTGAATCTGGATCAGATCAGATCATTTTTATAGCCAAAAGTAACAAATCAATTTGCACTGGCTACGCAGCGCCCGACGTCACGCTCAGACTGATTTTCTGTCTCTCTCGCACGCACTCTTTGTCGTGTCGTTTAATATTAGCGGCGTCTGCCGGAGGAGAGCCATTCTGACTAAGTATCGGGTATAACTGTAGAGTTGCGGTGTCCGCAGCAACTCACAACGTTCCTCGTTTTTATACCCGATACTCAAAATGAGTATTGGGGTATATTAGATTTGTGGTAAAAGTGGATGTGTGAAACGTCCAGAAGGAATCGTTTCCGACCCTATAAAGTATATATATTCTTGATCAGCATCAATAGCCGAGTCGATTGAGCCATGTCTGTCTGTCCGTCCGTCTGTCCGTCTCCTTCAGCGCCTAATGCTCAAAGACTATAAGAGCTAGAGTGTAAGGCAACACCATATTAGCCCTAAGGCAACCCCATATTAGCCCTAAGGCAACCCCATATTAACCCTAACCAACCCCATATTAGCCCTTACCGATATTAACCCCGATCCCGATAGGTTTTATGCGATATGTTTTATGCGATAGTTTTGATGCGATATAATACTGCGATAAGTATGGGGCACTTAATTCGGATCGACAAGAAGATAAAAAGAGACGTAAAATAAAGAAGAGAATAAAAAAGTAAAACAAGAACCGCGCCACAACTTCAGAAGTGGGATACGCAAACCAAAGCTACTTTAAAAACGCCTACAGTTATTAAAATTTTAATCAAAGTCAGTATGAACCCCGCTGCCATTGAGAAGCAGCAGCTTTTGAACTGGATGGACGGGCAAGGAATTGCGCACTCGAGCAATGCAACTTTGCGGCAGCTGCAGAAACTCGCGTACGAGAATGGTTATGTCCCTGATCGTCCAACCAGCCCTGTAGTTCCGACCAAATTGAATGCTTCAGCCGACAACTACTCTGACATTCCGGCCGACCCTAATTTGGAAAACGACGCCGACACGCTGACGCCGGTGGTCGGCAAGGCACGCATACCAGAAGAAGAAGAGTTAGATGCCGCCATTAGAATATTACAAAAAAGGGCTTTGCTCACAAAACTAATGGCGGAGAGCAGCAGCGTCAAAGAAGTGATCCGTGCAATGGTCCCATTCTCGAATCCGAGGGACCAAAACGCTGGATTGTGGATTATGAAATTAGAGCGTGCTTGTTCTGCTGTTGATGAAAGTGACGCCTACAAGCTACGATGCGCACGCTTATTAATGGCACCAAATTCAGAGGCAGACACATTTATGCGGCTTGACACTTCAGAAAATTATGATCAATTTAAAACCAACTTTCTGAAAACATTTGACAAGGCATGTTCGACAACCGAATTAGTGATGCAACTTCAGAAAACTTTCTACATTCCGGCAAAAACATCCGTTATGGGGTACATTTTGCAGATGCAAGAGTTGGCGTTGCGTGCAAGTGTATGTGAGATTGAAGCAGTCCACTTTATCATCGACGGTTTCCGTGACACGTCGCCAGCCATTGCCTTGCTGTATGGAGCGAAGACCTTCAATGAGCTTAAGGAATTATCTCATCGATATGCAGACTTAAGAGCAAAAAACAAACCAAAGTGGAACTCATCGACTATCTCTTCAGCTTCAACTTCAGCTTCAACTTCAGCTTCAGCACAATCTTCATTAACATCGAATGGTGAGATGCGATGCTACAATTGTTCGTTGTTTGGACACTACGCTTCAGATTGCAAGGCTCCCAAACGTGCGAAGGGGTCCTGCTTCCGTTGCGGCTCTCTCAGCCACACTATAAAGACGTGTCCGGAGCAAAAGTACACCAAATCAGCAATGGAACCGAAAACTCCCAGAGATGAAGACAGCGACGAATACCCATTTGTTCCGATATTTGACCAGGTAGGAGTATATTTTTACACTGATCCAAAACGCAAAACTTATAAAAATATTCTTTCCGCTATGTTCGACACGGGCAGCGCCGTTAATATTGTGAGAGCTTCAACATTACGATTCCAAAACATCAAAAAATACACTCGTTTACCATCAAACCTACGTAGCGTCAACGGCTCACATCTTTTCACTTACGGAAAAATTTACTTACACGTAACCTATCATGACATTGAAAATATGATTTTGTTTTACATTATGCCAGATGAATACATGTCAGAAGATTTGCTATTGGGTAGACCTTTTTTGAAGAAGTATAAGTTAAAATTATCATTTTATGAACATCATAAGCCCGAGAGAAATAAAATTGAAAATTTAAGTTTCAAATTAAGTGAGAAAAAAACTATTTCGCCTAGCATAATTGTTTCCAACGATATAGCCTTAGATCAACTAACTCCCACGCATCCGGTTGACACTGCTAATAGTTATGAACCCCTTCAAAAATCAAAAACACCAATTAATAATTCAGAAACATTAGACCATAAATTAGACAAATTAGGGAATGAGACAGCAGGTAGCATTAAAAAACGAGGGGGAACGTTGTGAGTTGCTGCGGACACCGCAACTCTAAGGTTATACCCGATACTAAGTCAGTATGGCTCTCCTCCGGCAGACGCCGCTAATATTTAACGACACGACAAAGAGTGCGTGCGAGAGAGACAGAAAATCAGTCTGAGCGTGACGTCGGGCGCTGCGTAGCCACTGCAAATTGATTTGTTCCTTTTGGCTAAAAAAATGGTCTGATCTGATCCAGATTCAGCAATCTAATAGATATGGTCATTATCTATGATTCTGCGTTTTTAGTTTTCTCAAATCTGCAATATTGTGGATGCAACAGATTTTCGTCCTTTGTGGGGGCGGATGGAGGTGGGGCGAAATTCTGAGATATACGTTTTATAGTGACATCTTAAAGGAGTGTGTGCACCAAATTTGGTTACTCTAGCCTTAATAGTCTCTGAGATTTGTGGTTGCCTCAGATTTTCGTCCTTTGCGGGGGCGGAAGGGGGTGTGGCGAAATTTGGACAGGAAACGGTCAAGGTCCGATATCACAGGAGTGTGGATACCAAATTTGGTTGCTCTGGCTTTTATAGGTTCTGAGATCCTTGAACTCATATTTTGCAATTGGCAAAACCGACCATGAAACCTGTGTGTTAGAGTGAGACAGAGCGAGAAAGAGTGAAATTGTTTTCGTGATTCTGGCTGTAATAATTATACGATCTGGTTCAGATTTTGCACTCTAGAAGATATAGTCATCTTCTACGATTCTGCGTTTTTAGTTTTCTCGTATCGTCGAAATTGTGGATGCCACAGATTTTCGCCCTTTGTGGGGGCGGAAGTGGGCGGGGCAAAGTTTTGAAATATTTTTGGAGCAGTGACATATCACAGAAGTCTGGATCCAAAACATCGTTGCTCTAGCTCTTATAGTCTTTGAGCATTAGGCGCTGAAGGGGACGGACAGACGGACAGACGGACGGACGGACAGACAGACAGGGCTCAATCGACTCGGCTATTGATGCTGATCAAGAATATATATACTTTATAGGGTCGGAAACGATTCCTTCTGGACGTTACACACATCCACTTTTACCACAAATCTAATATACCCCAATACTCATTTTGAGTATCGGGTATAAAAACCCCCGAATAACAGTGAACTTCCGATAAGTAATGCGCTTCTAGATGTAATTGAGCAAACTTCCGATATTCAGAATATTTACAATATAGAACAAATTGACATTGAGGATTACAATATTGATTACAAACTTAGTGAAAACTCGCGTAGTGAAATTCGAACATTAATTGAATTAAATTATTTAGACCTGCCCAACATACCAGCCATTGAACATAAGTATGAAATGAAGATAAAAATTATGTCACAAGCCCCAATATATTCAACACCAAGAAAGCTTTCATATCATGACAAAAGAGTAGTTGACAAACTTATTGAAGAATTGCTGACTGAAGGCCACATCAGACCGAGTGATTCCCCTTATACCTCTGCAATTGTACTGACAAAAAAAAAATCAGGTGAGAAAAGGCTGTGCGTTGATTATAGACAATTAAATAAGATAACAGTAAGGGATGGATACCCATTGCCACTTATAAATGATTGCATAGAGAGAATGGAACGTAATAAGTATTTCTCCCTTCTGGATCTGAAAAGTAGTTTCCACCAGGTGAAGGTGGCAGAGAATTCAATTCAATTCACATCTTTTGTGACACCAAACGGACAATACGAATATCTTAGCATGCCATTCGGTTTGCGAAACGCATCAGCTGTCTTTCAGCGATTTGTAAACAATATATTCGGCCCATTAATAAAACAAGGAAATGTAGTTGTATACATGGATGACATTGCAATCGGAACAAAAACTATAGAAGAACACTTTGTTGTCTTAAGTAAAGTATTACGCCTCCTAGCAGAATATAGATTAGAAATCAAGTTAAGCAAGTGTCTGCTTTGTTACACTAGTATAGAATTTCTGGGATTCACATTAAGCAAGGATGGAATTAAGCCAAATAATGATCACATCACGACAATTAAGCACCTTCCGAAACCTACTAATTCCGCAGATATGCAAAAATGTTTAGGACTCTTCTCTTACTTCAGGAGATTCATTCCGGGTTACTCGAAAGTTGCCAAACCATTGCAAGCTCTGACAAAAACTATAGGGAAATTTGAGTTAGATGACAAATGTGTAACAATATTCAATTATCTCTGTGAGAGACTGGCCTCAGCACCAGTTCTAGCCCTGTATAGTCCGACTAAGGAAACAGAACTGCATTGTGACGCTAGTGCCGAAGGGTTTGGAGGAATTTTATTACAAAAACAGGATGATAACAAATTTCATCCAATCTCATATTTTTCTCAAGCAACAACGCCAGCAGAAAGTAGGTATCATAGTTATGAATTAGAAACTCTAGCCATAATCTACTCATTGAATAAATTTAAGATTTACCTTGAAGGAATACCGTTCCGAATAATAACCGATTGTAATGCCCTTACTCTAACCTTATGTAAGAAAACTGTAAATTCAAAAATTGCTAGATGGGCCCTTGAACTTGAAAATTATGACTACACAGTGAATCATCGAAGTGGTAAAAACATGCCCCATGTCGATGGCTTAAGTAGATACCCCACAATAAGTCCAGAATTCAGTTACGAACCAAAAGTTTCAGTTCAGGAAAACAATAATAAGGATCGAATAGTTTCAGTTATAGATATAGATGACATCAACTTTCAGCTTCAGGTCACGCAAAATAGAGATAGCACTATAATTCAGTTAAAGGATAAGTTAGAAAGAGAACCAGTAAAAAATTTCGTATTGGAAGATGGTATTGTTTATAGAAAATATGCTGATATCGAATTGCTTTATGTCCCGTCAGAAATGGAAAATAATTTAATAAGAACTGTTCACGAAAAATTGTGCCATTTGGGAGTTGAAAAATGTGTAACTGAAATTAAGAAACATTATTGGTTTCCGAATATGACCGCAAAAGTTGATAGTTTTATAAAAAATTGCATTAAGTGTATTACATTTAGCCTTCCGTCCCATTCCAACAATCGCTCATTACATAGTATTGTATTCTGCAAACAAAACTAGTACTAAGGAAGTTTGCGCATGCTTAACGAAATATTTTGAAAATTACAGCAGACCTAGGAGAATTGTCAGTGATAGGGGCTCATGTTTCACATCGTTGGAATTCAGCGAGTTCATGCTAAGTAACAACATTGAACATGTTAGAGCAGCAACTGCCTCACCACAGGCAAATGGGCAAGTGGAGAGAGTAAATAGAACAATGAAAAGTATGTTAGCAAAGATAACTGAACCATTGCAACATTCAGATTGGTGTAAACTACTCACAAAAGCGGAATATGCAATAAACAATTCAAAACATTCGGTTACTGGGGAAATACCATCGGTGGTACTATTCGGTGTTCAGCAAAGAGGCTGTGATATTGACGCTTTAACGGAATTTCTAGAAGACAAAAATAATCCAAAACCAAATAGAGACTTAATAGCAATTCGGAAAGGAGTATTAGATAAAATAACTGAAAACCAAACTAAGATAAAACACTATTATGATAAAAATATTAGAAAACATATAGAATTTAAAGAAGGAGGACTTTGTTCTCGTACGAAACGTTGACACTACGATAGGTACAAATAAGAAATTTATACCAAAA